>NW_017195212.1:0-9019 GCF_001704415.2 Capra hircus
CCAGGGGAGTCAGTCCTCGTCTCGAGTGGGGAATGCACGTGCGCTTTCCTCCCGAGCTGTAGAAGCAGTGTCACGTTCCCTTCGCGTGATCAAGGGAGGCTTTCCCTCGAGGCTTTCCCACAGGGCTGTCCCATTGTGGTGGTGTGAGTCGAACCTCGGCTTGAAAGTCGAGGCAGTGCAGGAGAACAGGTTTCCATGGACTGAGACATCTGGGGGACTCTGGGAATGGTGGCACAAAGGAGTTCTCTCGACTTTCCTGTGGAGAGCGCATCCTCTTGAGATGCGACGGGAAGGCCGGAAATTCTTTCCCGACCATGCAGGGAAAGGATCCATCATCTCGAGCTAGGAGGGAGGCGGACTCCATGTGGGTGGACTCTCGTGCTTCCTCTCGAGTGGAGACGGGTATGTCGGGGAACTTCTTGAGTTGCAGCAAGGGTGTGAAGGAACCTTTAGAAGTTTCAGAGGTTAGGTGTCTAGCCTCTCAGCGAAATGCGCCTCATCTCGCCTGAGGGAGAACCTCCTGGATTTTCTCGCGAGTTGCGGCAGGTGCTCTCGACTTATGACGGGGACCTCAGTGACCCGCTCTGGTCGCCTCAGTAAAGGCCAGTCCCCATGCAAGGTGCTCGGAGGCCTCTCGGGATTCTCTCCGTCGATGCCGGGGCCTAAGACCTTGTGTGGAGTCGGTGCCGGAACCTGAGGATTCCTCTCCAGTGCTGACATGGATCTTGGGTTACTTCTGGAGTCTGCCCAAGGGAGTCAGTCCTCGTCTCGACTGGGGCATGCACGTGCGCTTTCCTCCCGAGCTGTAGCAGCAGTGTCACTCTTCCCTTCGCATGGATCAAAGGATCTGTGGCTTTCCCTCGAGACATTCCCAGGAGGCTTTTCCATGAGTCTTTCCCACAGGGCTGTCCCACGTGCCACCGTGGTGTGAGTCGATCCTCGGCTTGAAAGTTGAGGCAGTGCAGGGAAAAAAGTTTTCCCTGGAATGGACTGAGACATCTGGGGGACTCTGGGAATGGTGGCACGACCCTGGAGTTCCTCTCGCCTTTCCTGTGGAGAGCGCCTCCTCTTGAGATGCGACAGGAACACCGGGAATTCTTTCCGACCACGCAGGGAAAGGATCCCTCCTCTCGAGCTAGGGGCGCAAACGGGGCTCCTCTGGATGTGGGCGGGACTCTCGTGCTTCCTCTCGAGTGGATATGGCTATGTCAGGGAACTTCTTGAGTTGCAGCAAGGTGTGAAGGACCCTTTGGAAGTTCCAGAGTTTAGGTGTGATTAGCCTCGAGACGCCTCAGCGGAAATGGCCTCATCTCGCTTGGAGGGGGAGAACCTCCTCGATTTTCTCGAGTTGCGGCTGGTGCTCTCGACTTACGATGGGGACCTCAGGGACCCGCCATGCTGGTATCAGGAAAGGCCAGTCCCCATGCGAGTTGCTTGGCGTCTTCTGGGGATTCCTCTCCCGTCGATGCTGGTGCCTAAGACCTAGTGTGGAGTTGTTGCCAGAACCTGAGGATTCCTCTCCAGTGCTGACATGGATCTTGGGTACTTCTGGAGTCTCCCCAGGGGAGCCAGTCCTCGTCTCGAGTTGGGGCATGCACGTGCGATTTCCTCCCAAGCTGTAGCAGCAGTATCACGCTTCCCTTCGCGTGGATCAAGGGATCTGTGGCTTTCCCTTGAGGCTTTCACAGGAGGCTTTCCCACGAAGTTTTCCCACAGGGCTGTCCCACGTGCCACCGTGGTGTGAGTCGATCCTCGGCTTGAAAGTCGATGCAGTGCAGGGAAAACAGGTTTCCCTGGAATGGACTGAGACATCTGGGGGACTCTGGGAATGGTGGCACAACCAAGGAGTTCCTCTCGACTTTCCTGTGGAGAGCGCATCCTCTTGAGAAGCGACGAGAACGCGGGGAATTCTTTCCCGACCACCCAGGGAAAGGATCCCTCCTCTCGAGCTAGGAGCGGAAACTGGGCTCCTCTGGATGTGGGCGGAACTCTCGAGCTTCCTCTCGAGTGGAGACGGGTATGTCGGGGAACTTCTTGAGTTGCAGCAAGGGTTGAAGGACCCTTTGGAAGTTCCGAGGTTAGGTGTGATTAGCCTCGAGACGGCTCAGCGGAAATGGGCCTCATCTCGCCTGGAGGAGAGAACCTCCTGGATTTTCTCGAGTTGCGGCAGGTGCTCTCGACTTACGACGGGGACCTCAGGGACCCGCTCTGGTGGCCTCAGAAAGGCCAGTCCCCATGCGAGTTGCTCGGGGGCCTCACGGGATTCCAATCCCGTCGATGCCAGGCCTAAGACCTTGCTTGGAGTCGGTGCCGGAATCTGAGGTTTCCTTTCCAGTGCTTACATGGATCTTGGGGTACTTCTGGAGTCTCCCCAGCGCAGTCAGTCCTCGTCTCGAGTGGGGGGATGCACGTGCGCTTTCATCCCTATTTGTAGCAGCAGTGTTGCGCTTCCCTTCGCGTCAATCAATGGTTCTGTGGCTTTTCCTCGAGGCTTTCACACGAGGCTTTCCCACAGGGCTGTCCCACGTGCCACCGTGGTGTGAGTCGATCCTCGGCTTGAAAGTGGAGGCAGTGAAGGGAAAACAGGTTTCCCAAGAATGGACTGAGACCTCTCGGGAACTCTGGGAATGGTGGCAGGACGCTGGAGTTCCTCTCGCCTTTCCTGTGGAGAACGCCTCCTCTTGAGATGCGACGGAAACGCCGGGAATTCTTTCCCCACCACGCAGGGAAAGGATCCCTCCTCTCGATCTTGGAGGCGGAAACGGGGCTCCTCTGGATGTGGGCGGGACTCTCGTGCTTCCTCTCTAGTGGAGAATGGTTTGTCGGGGAACTTCTTGAGTTGCAACAAGGGTGTGAAGGACCCTTTGGAAGTTCCAGTTGTCAGATGTGATTAGCCTCCAGACGCCTCAGCGGAAATGGGCCTCATCTCTCCTGGAGGGGAGAACCTCCTGGATTTTCTCGAGTTGCGGGCAGGTGCTCTCCACTTATGACGGGAACCTCAGGGACCCGCACTGGTTGCCTCTGAAAGGTCAGTCCCCATGCAGTTGCTCGGGGGCCTCTCGGGATTCCTCTCCCGTCGATGCCGGGGCCTTAGACCTTGTGTGGAGTCGGTGCCAGATCCTGAGGATTCCTCTCCAGTGCTGACATGGATCTTGGGGGTACTTCTGGAGTCTCCCCAGGGTAGACAGTCCTCGTCTCGAGTGGGGCATGCACGTGCGATTTCCTCCCGAGCTGTAGCAGCAGTGTCACACTTCCCTTCGCGTGGATCAAGTGATTTGTGGCTTTTCCTCGAGGCTTTTCCCAGGGAGGCTTTCCACGAGGCTTTCTACAGGCTGTCCACGAGCCACCTTGGTGTGAGTCGATCCTTGGCTTGAAAGTCGAGACAGTGCAGGGAAAACAGGTTTCCCTGGAATGGACTGAGGCATCTGGGGGATCTCCAGGGTCGTGCACCATTTCCAGAGTCCCCCAGGTGTCTCATTCCACTCCAGGGAAACCTGTTTTCCCTGCACTGCCTCGACTTTCAAGCCAAGGATCGACTCACACAAAGGTGGCACGTGGGACAGCCCTGTGGGAAAGCCTCATGGAAATCCTCCTGGGAAAGCCTCGAGGGAAAGCCACAGATCCCTTGATCCACGCGAAGGGAAGCGCAACACTGCTGCTACAGCTAGGGAGGAAAGCACACGTGCATGGCCCCAATAGAGATGAGGACTGACTCCCCTGGGGAGACTACAGGAGTACCCCAAGATCCATGTCAGCACTGGAGAGGAATCCTCAGGTTCCGGCACCGACTGCCACACAAGGTCTTATTTCCCCGGCATCGAGAGGAGGAATCCCGAGAGGCCCCAGAGCAACTCGCATGGGGTCTGCCATTCCTGAGGCCACCAGAGCGGGTCCCTGAGGTCACTGTCGGAAGTCGAGAGCACGGCCGCCACTCGAGAAAATCCAGGAGGCTCTCCCCTCCAGGCGAGGTGAGGCCCATTTCCGCTGAGGCGTCTTGAGGCTAATCACAATCTAACCTCTGGAACTTCCAAAGGGTCCTTCATACCCTTGCTGCAACTCAAGAAGTTCCCTGACATACCCGTCTCCACTCGAGAGGAAGCACGAGAGTCCCGCCCACATCCAGAGGAGCCCCGTTTCTGCTTCCTAGCTCTAGAGGAAGGATCCTTTCCCTCCCTGATCGGGAAAGAAATTCCGGTGTTCCCGTCGCATCTCAAGAGGAGTGGCTCTCCACAGGAAAGGCGAGAGGAACTCCAGGGTCGTGCCACCATTCCCAGAGTACCCCCGATGTCTCAGTCCATTCCTGGGAAAACTGTTTTCCCTGCACTGCCACGACTATCAAGCCGAGGATCCACTCACACAACGGTGGCACCTGGACAGCCCTGTGGGAAGCCTCATGGGAAAGCCTCCTGGGAAAGCCTCGAGAGAAAGCCACAGATCCCTTGAGGCACGCGAAGGGAAGCGTGACACTGCTGCTACAGCTCGGGAGGAAAGCGCACGTCCATGCCCTCACTCGAGATGAGGACTGACTCACCTGGGGAGACTCCAGAAGTACCCCAAGATCCATGTCATCACTGGAGAGGAACCCTCAGGTTCCGGCACCGACTCCACACAAGATCTTAGGCCCCGGCATCACCGGAGAGGAATCCCGAGAGGCCCCCTAGCAACTCGCATGCGGACTGGCCTTTCCTGAGGGCCACCAGAGCGGTCCCTGAGGTCCCCGTCGGAAGCCGAGAGCACCTGCCGCAACTCGAGAAAAAGGAGGACCCTCCAGGCGAGATGAGGCCCATTTCCGCTGAGGCGTCTGGATGCTAATCACATCTAACATCTGGAACTTCCAAAGGTCCTTCACACCCTTGCTGCAACTCAAGAAGTTCGCGACATACCCGTCTCACTCGAGAGGAAGCACGAGAGTCCCGCCCACATCCAGAGGAGACCCGTTTCCGACTCCTAGCTGGAGAGGAGGGATCCTTTCCCTGCGTGGTGGGGAAAGAATTCCCCGCGCGTTCCCGTCGCATCTCAAGAGGAGGAGCTCTCCACAGGAAAGGCGAGAGGAACTTCAGGGTCGTGCCACCCATTCCCAGCGTCCCCAGATGTCTCACTCCATTCCAGGGAAACCTGTTTTCCCTGCACTGCCTCGACTTTGAAGCCGAGGATCCACTCACACCACGGTGCACGTGGGACTGCTCTGTGGGAAAGCCTCGTGAGAAAACCTCGTGGGAAAGCCTCGAGGGAAAGCCACATCCCTTGATACAGCTCGGGAGGAAAGCGCACGTGCATGCCCCCACTAGAGTCGATGACTGACTCACCTGGGGAGACTCCAGAAGTTCCCCAACATCCATGTCAGCACTGGAGAGGAATCCTCAGTTCCGGCACCGACTCACACAAGGTCTTATTCCCCGGCATCGACGGGAGAGGAATCCGAGAGGGCCCCGAGCAACTCGCATGGGGTCTGGCCTTTCCTGAGGCCACCAAAGCGGGTCCCTGAGGTTCCTGTTCCTAAATCGAGAGCACCTGCTGCAACTCGAGAAAATCCAGGAGTTTCTCCCCCCCGGCGAGATGAGGCCATTTCCGCTGAGGCGTCTCGAGGCTAATCACATCTAACATCTGGAAATTTCAAAGGGTCCTTCACACCCTTGCTGCAACTCAAGAAGTTCCCGACATACCCGGCTCCACTGGAGAGGAAGCACGAGAGTCCCGCCCACATCCAGAGGAGCCCCGTTTCCGCCTCATAGCTCGAGAGTAGGGATCCTTTCCCTGCGTGTGGGGAAAGAATTCCCCGCGTTCCCGTCGCATCTCAAGTGGAGGCGCTCTCGACAGGAAAGGCGAGAGGAACTCCAGGGTCGTGCCACCATTCCCAGAGTCCCCCAGATGTCTCAGTCCATTCCAGGGAAACCTGTTTTCCCTGCACTGCCTCGACTTTCAAGCGAGGATCGAGTCACACCACGGTGGCACTTGGTACAGCCCTGTGGGAAAGCCTCGTGGGAAAGCCTCGAGGAAAAGCCACAGATCACTTGATCCATGCGAAGGGAAGCGCGACACTGCTGCTACAGCTCGGAGGAAAGCACACTTTCATGCCCCCACCCGAGACGAGGACTGACTCCCCTGGGAGACTCCAGAAGAACCCCAAAATCCATGTCAGCACTGGAGAGGAATCCTCAGGTTCCGGCACCGACTCCACTCGAGGTCTTAGGCCCCGGCATCGACGGGAGAGGAACCCCGATAGGCTCCCGAGCAACTCGCATGGGGACTGGCCTTTCCCGAGGCCACCAGTGCGGGTCCCCGAGGTTCCCGACGTCAGTCGAGAGCACCTGCCGCCACTCGAGAAAATCCAGGAGGCTCTCCTCTCCAGGCGAGATGAGGCCCATTTCTTGCTGAGGCGTCTTGGGCTAATCACATCTAACCTCTGGAACTTCCAAGGGTCCTTCATACCCTTGCTGCAACTCAAGAAGTTCCGTGACATACACGTCTCCACTCGAGAGGAAGCACGAGAGTCCCTCCCACATCCAGAGGAGCCCCGTTTCTGCTTCCTAGCTCGAGAGAAGGATCCTTTCCCTCCTGGTCGGGAAAGAAATTCCGGTGTTCCGTCGCATCTCAAGAGGAGTGGCTCTCCACAGGAAAGGCGAGAGGAACTCCAGGGTCGTGCCACCATTCCCAGAGTACCCCCGATGTCTCAGTCCATTCCTGGGAAAACTGTTTTCCCTGCACTGCCACGACTATCAAGCCGAGGATCCACTCACACGACGGTGGTACCTGGGACAGCCCTGGGGAAAGCCTCATGGGAAAGCCTCCTGGGAAAGCCTCGAGAGAAAGCCACAGATCCCTTGAGGCACGCGAAAGGAAGCGTGACACTGCTGCTACAGCTCGGGAGGAAAGCGCATGTGCATGCCCCCCACTCGAGACGAGGACTGACTCCCCTGGGGAGACTCCAGAAGTACCCAAGATCCATGTCAGCACTGGAGAGGAATCCTCAGGTTCCGGAACCGACTCCACACAAGGTCTATTCCCAGGCATCGACGGGAGAGGAATCCGAGAGGCCCCGAGCAACACGCTTGGGACTGGCCTTTCCTGAGGCCACCAGAGCGGGTCCCTGAGGTCCGCGTCGTAAGTCGAGAACACCTGCCGCAACTCGAGAAAATCCAGGAGTTTCTCCCCTCCAGGCGAGATGAGGCCATTTCCGCTGAGGCCTCTCGAGGCTAATCACATCTAACATCGGGAAATTCCAAAGGGTCCTTCACACCCTTGCTGCAACTCAAGAAGTTCCCCGACATACCCGTCTCCACTCGAGAGGAAGCACGAGAGTCCCGCCCACATCCAGAGGATCCCCCTTTCCGCCTCATAGCTCGAGAGTAGGGATCCGTTTCCTGCGTGGTGGGGAAAGAATTCCCCGTGTTCCCGTCGCATCTCAATGGACGCGCCTCTCGACAGGAAAAGCGAGAGGAACTCCAGGGTCGTGCACCATTCCCAGCGTCCCCAGATGTCTCAGTCCATTCCAGGGAAACCTGTTTTCCCTGCACCGCCTCGACTTTCAAGCCGAGGATCGAGTCACACCACGGTGGCACGTGGGACATCCCTGTGGGAAAGCGTCGTGGGAATTCTCGAGGGTAAGCCACAGATCCCTTGATCCATGCGAAGGAAGCATGACACTGCTGCTACTGTTCGGGAGAAAGCGCCCGTGCATGCCCTGACTCGAGACGGGGACTGACTCCCCTGGGAGACTCCAGAAGTACCCCAAGATCCACGTCAGCAGTGGAGAGGAATCCTCAGGTTCCGGCACTGACTCCGCACAAGATTTTAGGCCCCCGGCAACGACGGAGAGAGGAACCCCGATAGGCTCCGAGCAACTCGCATGGGGACTGGCCTTTCCCGAGGCCACCAGAGCGGGTCCCTGAGGTTCCCGTCGTAAGTCGAGAGCACCTGCCGCCACTCGAGAAAATCCAGGAGGCTCTCCCCTCCAGGCGAGATGATGCCCATTTCCGCTGAGGCGTCTTGAGGCTAATCACATCTAACCTCTGGAACTTCCAAAGGGTCCTTCACACCCTTGCTGCAACTCAAGAAGTTTCCCTGACATACCCGTGTCCACTCGAGAGGAAGCACGAGAATCCCGCCCACATCCAGAGGAGCCCCGTTTCTGCCTCCTAGCTCGAGAGGAAGGATCCTTTCCCTCCCTGGTCGGGAAAGAAATTCCGATGTTCCCGTCGCTGCTCAAGAGGAGGCGCTCTCCACAGGAAAGGCGAGAGGAACTCCAGGGTCGTGCCACCATTCCCAGTGTACCCCGATGTCTCAGTCCATTCCTGGGAAAACTTTTTCCCTGCACTGCCTCGACTTTCAAGCCGAGGATCCACTCACCCAACGGAGGCACGTGGACAGCCCTGTGGGAAAGCCTCATGGGAAGCCTCCTGGGAAAGCCTCGAGAGAAAGCCACAGATCCCTTGATGCACGCGAAGGGAAGCGTGACACTGCTGCTACAGCTGGGAGGAAAGCGCACGTGCATGCCCTCACTCGAGATGAGGACTGACTCACCTGGGGAGACTCCAGAAGTACCCAAGATCCATGTCATCACTGGAGAGGAATCCTCAGGTTCCGGCACCGACTCCACACAAGATCTTAGGCCCCGGCATCACCGGGAGAGGAATCCCGAGAGGCGCCCTAGCAACTCGCATGCGGACTGGCCTTTCCTGAGGCCACCAGAGCGGGTCCCTGAGGTCCCTGTCGTAAGTCGAGAGCACCTGCCGCAACTCGAAGAAATGCAGGAGGTTCTACCCTCCAGGCGAGATGAGGCCCATTTCCGCTGAGGCGTCTGGAGGCTAATCACATCTAACATCTGGAACTTCCAAAGGGTCCTTCACACCCTTGCTGCAACTCAAGAAGTTCCCGACATACCCGTCTCCACTCGAGAGGAAGCACGAGAGTCCCGCCCACATCCAGAGGAGACCCGTTTCCGACTCCTAGCTCGAGAGGAGGCATCCTTTCCCTGCGTGTTGGGGAAAGAATTCCCGCGTTCCCGTCGCATCTCAAGAGG
>NW_017195213.1:0-20505 GCF_001704415.2 Capra hircus
TTCAAAAGGAAGAGAGGAAATTTACTCATCATTTAGGAACACTTTCAAAGCCATGCGGCTTCCCCTGGTGGCTCAGCCCCCCTCAGCTGGTAAAGAATCTGCCTGCAATGTTGTTGGAGACCTAGGTCAATCCTTGGGTTGGGAGGATTTCCTGGAGAAGGGAAAGGCCACCCACTCCAGTATTCTGGCCTGGTGAATTCCATTGCACTGTATAGTCCCTGGGGTTGCAAAGAGTCCGACAGGACTGAGCAACTCTCACTTTCACCTTCACTTTCATAAAGCCATTGGTAAACCAAAAGCCTTCTGATAACATTCACTTTTCCAGCTGTCATCCTTGGGTAATTTCAGTCTCACAGAAGACACCTGACACCAAGAGGCATCTCAGTTGCCAAAATCAGGTCTGCAAACTCATAATTATTCCTAGCAGAGATCCTCAGGTCCTTATTTTAAAGCCTATTAAATCTTACTTTACAAGCTAGTTTAAAAGTAGTAAAATATAAAGTATTATTAGACAAGATAAGAAATAAAATATAGAAAAAATAGATGTGAAATTTTTAAAAGTTAATTTGTTGTTAGTAAGTGTATATACATGAATCTGTAAACCCCTATACCTATGTTAGTTAGACCCTAAGAGTATTGCACCAAATGGCATCATACTACTGCTGGTAATGATATCAAATAGTTAATAACGTTTGTCATGATGTTCTGCAAACTGCGAGGAGGGACATCCGCAATACATGTTAGAAAAGTGTCCATAAAAGTCATTACTTTTGTTTTAATATTGACACATGATGGACTTCATTTCTGTTGTCCACATATAATGAAAGCCTTCACGCAAAGGTGTGACTTAAGAATGGGAATTGTACACACATTATAAGTTGTATGCTTGGTGAGGGTAGGAAATACATTTCATTCAGATGCAGTTTGGTACTTTTATACCCACAGCTTCCCTGAGAGTGCAATTGAAAGTAGGACTGTATAAAAAAAGCAAGGGAAGTCTCTTCTCAGAAAACAAAAGAATTCTAAAGTTCTTTATGTTTAGAAAGAATATTTCAGCTTCTTAACCTCTGAATATTATAAGAGTATCTAAAATATAGATTAAATAACATGCAATACAAATTAATTTTATAGATGTATTTCTTACCTCAAACTCAATTTATCTTAATTTCACTGAAGTTATATTTAATAAACAGAAAATTTAATGAAGCAAAATGGACTTGATTTGCAAGGGGTTGGAAGGAGATCATAACTCTGGTAGTGTTTTATAAGTTATTTTAAAATTGACAAGAGAAAAGGTAAATTGTTCTTATTTTCTTGATTAAACTGAAGAAAGTTATCATGTGATTTATAAGTCTAAGAAATACTATAAGAGATCAATGGGACATTTTATTAATATGAATCTCAATCTATAACTTTAAAAATCTCATTTTCTCTATATAACACTTCATTTTTTAAAATTGTTATTTATTTGCTTATTTTAATTTTTGCCATGCTGGGTCTTTGTTGCTATGCGTGGGTTTTCTCTACTTGCAGTGGGCAGGGGCTACTCTTCATTGTGGTGGATGGGCTTCTCATTGCAGTGGCTTCTCTTATTGTGGAGCACAGGCCCTAGGGCACATGCTTCAGGAGTTATGGTTTGTGAGCTCAGTAGTTGCAAAGCGCAGGCTCTAGAGTGTGGGTTACACAGCCTGTGGGATCTTCTGAGGGCAGGGATAGAACCCACGTCTCCTGTGTTGGCAGGTGGATTCTTAACCACTGGACGACCAGGGAAGTTTGAATGTATAATCATCAGTGTCTCGCAAGCATTTCACAGATTTTTCTTTCTGGGGGGGGGTGGGGTGGGGAAGGTACAGAGATTTCCTTCTGTCCCCTGCCCCAACACCCATAGCCTCCCCCTATCAAGATAGAGCGAAAGATTTGCTACATCTGATGAATCTATAGAGACACATCAGTCACCCCAAATCCATAGTTTACATCAGGGTTCACTCTTGGTATCGTGCATTCCATGGGTTTAGACAAATGTATGATAACATTTCCATCATTGTGGTATAAAATCCCCTGTGCTCCATCTACTCATCTCTCATCCCACCTCCACCCTCCCGGCAACACTGATCTTTTACTGTCTCCATAGTTTTGCCTTTCTGTCATATAGTTAGAATCATACAGCATGTAGCCTTTTCAGACTGACTCCTTTCACTTAGTAATGAGCATTTACATTTCCTCTGTGTTGTTTCATGTGTCGGTAGCTCATTTGTTTTTAGTGCTGAGTAGTACTCCATTGCCAGGACGAACCAGTTTGTCCATTCACCTGTTGAAGGATATCTTGATTGCTTCCAAATTTTGGTAGTTTGAATAAAGTTGCCCTAGATATTTCGTAGGTTCAAAAAAAATGGTCTCTCTTCCTTAAAAATTAAATACATAATGAACCAGCTTACTTCAAATATGCATCCAATCCAGTCTGAAGTGTCCCGTCCTTTCTTTCATTTCATGCTGTCTCCATATTTACATTAATTGTAAATTAATTAATTTACATTAATTGTTAATATTAGCATATTGATTCTTTCCATCTTCTATTTTTTTTAAACAGTGGAGGAAAATGCAATGAAACACCTAAATGGATCTACAAAGAAGGCCCATTATGATACAGAGATGATTGTTTTATGGAAACTGAACAAGTTGATAGAAATGGATGGCAATACTTGGTAATCAGTTGTTGGGTGAAATTCTAAATTTTGAAATAAGAAAAGTGGTTTGAGGTTAGCAGAGTAAAGGTTATGACCCAACAGGACATCTAGATGTGTGCTAGAAATAGCTTCCCTGGCTGTTTTGATTAACAAGTAGAAACTTAAGACTCTTGGCTGTTGCAGAACAATAAGTGACATACACATAAAGGTATCAAAACTTTTAGTCCAGAATTTGGTCTCAATTTAGACAGAGCGGTGTCTCTCATGGGATACAAGCAAGCTATACCACATAATTTGATTCTGAACTTTGTGTGGCTACATGACATGGAGTTAAATGTATCCTTACAGATCAGCTCATTTGACGAGGTGGCACCTCAGGCTCTCGGACCAAAACTACCAGCCTTGAACCAAAAGCCAGTTGCTCTTTCCCAGTCGCTTCTTTTCTAAAGCTATCACCTTGCGTGGATCTTCCATCTGGTAGATTGTTGTCAATAGTAAAATATTGTCACCACACAGAATCCAGAGAAACCCACCGCAGGAGTAAAGCAAACAAACTCCTCCCCCGCCGCGCGCTCCCCCCCCCCCCAAAAAAAAAAAAAAAAAAACTATCCCTTTGATCTCGATTCCTCTGTGTGGTAGACTCTGGTAAATAGTAAAATACCATCACCAGGCAGAATCCAGCAAAACCTACTACAAAGTAAGAATCCAGAAAGAACCTGCAGTTGAATCAGAAAAAGGTATTAGCTGTCAGTGCAGTAAAGATAAGTCAATATACAGTGGGCTGATTCTGAGTTGACAGGTGATAACACATTTTGCCATGAAAGAGAAATGAAGGAATGGGAATGGCAGGCAAAGCCTAATAGCTTCTTTGCTGGCATACCTCACAACTTCTTTGTTGCTTTCATCAATACACTCTCCTCATCCAGGCTTTTTAAAGATCTTCTCCCATTTTGATCACTGTTCAAAGCTTTCAATACCATTTTTGCTGTTGTTGTTCTAGGTCTTTGTTGCTGCCTAGGTTTTCTCCAGTTGTGCTGAGTGGGGGCCTACTGTTTGTTGTGGAAGATGAGCTATTCATACTGTTTGTAGGGTTTCCCAAGCAAGAATACTGAAGTGGTTTGCCATTTGCTTCTCCAGTGGACCATGTTTTTCAGAACTCTCCACCATGACCTATCCATCTTGGGTGGCCCTACATGGCATGGCTCATAGTTTCATTGAGTTAGACAAGGCTGTGATCCATGTGATCAGTTTGGTTAGTTTTCTGTGATTGTGGTTTTCCTTCTGTCTGGCCTCTGATAGATAAGGATGAGAGGCTTATGGAAGTTTCCTGATGAAAGATTGGTTGTGAGGGAAAACTGGGTCTTATTCTGATGGGTGGGGCAATGCTCAGTAAATCTTTAATACAATTTTCTGTTGATGGGCGGGGCTGTGTTCTGTCTCTGTTGTTTGGCCTAAGGCCAAACTATGGTGGGGGTAATGAAGATAATGGAGACCTCCTTCAAAAGGATTTGTGCACACAAGTTGCATTCAGTGCCCCTAACCCAGCAGCAGGCCACTGCCTACTCATGCCTCTGCTGAAGACTCCCGGATACTCCAAATCTTGGAGAATTTCTGAAGGTCCAGTAATCTGGAAGCAACTTGGCTGGGTGATCTGGCTCAGAGTCCCTCATGAGGCTGAAATCAGATGCACGCTGGAGCTGCAGCCATCAGAAGGCTTCTCTGGGGGCCTCACTCAGCAAAGTAATTCTCAAAATTCTCCAAGCTAGGCTTCAACACTACATGAACTGAAAACTTACAGAAGTTCAAGCTGAATTTTAAAAAAGCAGAGGAACAAGTAACCAAATTGCCAACATCTGTTGGATCAAAGAAAAATCAAGAGAATACCAGATAAACATCTACTTCTGCTTTCTTGATTATGCCAAAGCCTTTGACTTTGTGGGTTGTAAGATACTATTTAAAATTCTTTAAGAGATGGAAATATCAGACCACCTGACCTGCCTCTTGAGAAATCTGTATGCAGGTCAAGAAGTAAGAATTAGAACTAGACATGGAATAATGGACTAGCTCCAAATTGGGGAAAGGAGTCTGTCAAGGCCTGTGTATTGTCACACAGTTTATGTAACTCATATGCAGAGTACATCATGTGAAATGCTGGGCTGACTGAAGCACAAGCTGGAATCAAGATTTCCAGGAGAAATATCAATAGCTTCAAATATGCAGATTAATACCAACATTTATGGTAGAAAGAGGAGAGGAACTAAGGAGCATTTTGATGAAAGTGGAAGGGGAGAGAGAAAAAGCTGGCTTAAATTTCAACATTCAAAAAACAAAGACCATGGCATCCCGTCCCGTCACTTCATGGCAAATAGATGCGGAAACAAAGGAAACACGGACAGACTTTATTTTCTTAGGCTCCAAAATCACTGCAGATGGTGACTGCAGTCATGAAATTAAGAGATGCTTGCTCCTTGGTAGAAAAGCTCTGACCAACCTAGACAGCATGTTAAAAAGCAGAGACATTACTCTGCCAACAGAAATCTGTCTAGTCCAAAGCTGTGGTTTTTCCAGTAGTCATGTATGGATGTGAGAATCAGACCATAAAGAAATCTGAGCCCCAAAGAACTGATGCTTTTGAACTGTGGTCTTAGAGAAGACTCTTCAGAATCCCCAGGACTGCAAGGAGATCAAAGCAGTCAATCCTAAATGAAATCAACCCTGAATATTCACTGGAAGGAATGATGCTGAAGCTGCAACTCCAATACTTTGGCCACCTGATGTGAAGAACTGAAAGTACCCTGATGCTGGGAAAGATTGAAGGTGGGAGGAGAAGGGGAACAGAGGATGAGATGGTTGGATGGCATCACTGAGTCAATGGTCATGAGTTTCAGCAAGCTCTGGGAGTTGGAGATGGACAGGGAAGCCTGGGAGTGTTGCAGTCCGTGAGGCTGCAAAAGGTCAGATATGACTGAGCAACTGAACTGAACTGAACTGAACAGGCTTTTCATTGCAGTGACTTCTCTTGTGGTGGAGCATGGGGTCTAAGCACACAGGCTTCAGTAGTTGTGGTGCTTGGGCTTAATTGCACCTTGGGCGCATGTGGGATCTTCCTGGACCAGGGGTTGAACCTGTGTCCCCTGCATTGGCACATGGATTCTTACCCACTCTACCACCAGGGAAATCTAAAGCACTTCTCTAGAAATGATTCATGATTTATTCAATCATTTTGCTATTGTTGAACTTAGAAGTTAGGATGTTTCTAAATTCTAATGTTATAATAAACACTGCTCTGAGAAACATGAAAGTGAAAATTAGTCGCTCAGTCATGTCCGACTCTTTGTGATCCCATGAACTATATCCTGCTAGGTTCCTCTGTCCATGGAATTCTCCAGGCAAGAGTACTTCCTGGACTTGGTTGCCATTTCCTTCTCCACGGGACCTTCCTGATCCAGGTATTGAATCCTGGTCTCCTGCATTGCAGGAAGATTATTTGCTGTTTGAGAATTTGTACATAAATAGCTGGCTATAGCTGACTTTTTATCTTCATATTCAAGGTGGAAATCTTATTAAGTCAAAAAGAATGAACATTTTTTTTCTTTTTTCTTTTTATTATTTATTTATTTATTTTTAAAATTTTATTTTTACTTTATTTTACTTTACAATACTGTATTGGTTTTGCCATACATTGACATGAATCTGCCACGGGTGTATACGAGCTCCCAATCCTGAATCCCCTCCCACCTCCCACCCCATATCATTTCCCTGAATCATCCCTGTGCACCAGCCCCAAGCATCCTGTATCCTGCATCAAACATAATTCTTACATGATAGTATACAGGTTTCAATGTCATTCTCCCAAATCATCCCACCCTCTCCCTCTCCCTGAGTCCAAAAGTCCGTTCTATACATCTGTGTCTCTTATGCTATCTCGCACACAAGGTCATCATTACCATCTTTCTAAATTCCATATATATATGTCAGTATACTGTATTGGTGTTTTTCTTTCTGGCTTACTTCACTCTGTATAATCGGCTCCAGTTTCATCCATCTCATTAGACCTGATTCAAATGTATTCTTTTTAATGGCTGAGTAATACTCCATTGTGTATATGTACCATAGCTTTCTTATCTATTCGTCTGCTGATAGACATCTAGGTTGTTTCCATGTCCTGGCTATTATAAACAGTGCTGCAATGAACATTGGGGATACATATGTCTCTTTCAATTCTGGTTTCCTCGGTGTGTATGCCCAGCAGTGAGATTTCTGGGTCATAAGGCAGTTCTATTTGCATTTTTTTTAAGGAATCTCCACACTATTCTCCATAGTGGCTGTACTAGTTTGCATTCCCACCAACAGTGTAAAAGGGTTCCCTTTTCTCCACACCCTCTCCAGCATTTATTGCGTTATAGACTTTTGGATTGCAGCCATTCTGACTGGTGTGAAATGGTACCTCATTGTGTTCTTGATTTGCATTTCTCTGATAATGAGTGATGTTGAGCATCTTTTCATGTGTTTGTTAGCCATCTGTATGTCTTCTTTGGAGAAATGTCTATTTAGTTCTTTGGCCCATTTTTTGATGGGATTGTTTATTTTTCTGGAGTTGAGCTGCATAAGTTGCTTGTATATTTTTGAGATTAGTTGTTTGTCAGTTGCTTCATTTGCTATTGTTTTCTCCCATTCCGAAGGCTGTCTTTTCACTTTGCTTATAGTTTCCTTTGTTGTGCAGAAGCTTTTAATTTTAACTAGATCCTATTTGTTTATTTTTGCTTTTGTTTCCAGTATTCTAGGAGGTGGACCATGGAGGATCCTGCTGTGACATTTTTAAGGCTCTTAATGATAAATAAATATTGTTAGATTATTTTCTGAAAAAAAATTCTAATTTATATTTTGTCAATAATATACTACAGTGCCTATCAGACTTTGCCTTCATTAGGATGGGGTATTTCTGGTTTTTCTGTATATTTTTTTTTGATGGCTATTAGGCCTCTTTATTTGGATGAAAAACATTTGAAACGTGAAACCATGTGACACAATCAGCCGCCAACAGCATCACAAAACATCCTTAATTTATCAGGGTAAGAATGAATGTGTTTGTGTTATTTTATTATTTTTTACTCTTTTGCTGAAATTTCCTTTTTACCTATTCTTTCTCTAGATTGTGAGCCTAATGAAAGAAGGAATTTCAATTTTTTAGGTATATTCTTTTCTGAGGATGTCTTTATCAACTCTTAACAGTTCGTGGACAACTCATCTCAGTAATTGGCTAGTGTTCCAAATGAACTGAGAACAAAATAACTCGATTCCATTATTATTATAACATCTTAAAGGAAGATCAAATAGAATATATTGACCCAAAGTAAGGAATTTGGTTTAAGTTTTTTATACCAGGACTCTCTGTGAAAGTGTCATAATGCAAGTATGTCTGAGAGCCAGTGGGAAGTGACAGAAGTAATTCATTATGAGTAACAAAGTTCTGAAATGTGAGGATGATTTCTTTCCATGAATTAGATCACATTCAAGGTTATTTGTATAATAACATGAATGTTATTAATTTGCTTTCTTGACTATGAGAGATTTGTGGTGCCAGAGCCTGTCCATTGGTTACAGCAGTCCTGTCCATAGAAATAAAAAGTGAACCACATCTGTAATGTTAAATTTGTAGTAGCCATTTTAAAAGGAACAAGTAAAGATAATATCAATAAGACATTTTTACACCAGTGTATCCAAAATACTATTAACGTATAATCAATATAAAAATCATTAATGAGACAAAAAAATGTTTTTTTGCTGTCTTTGAAATCTATTGTGTATCTTATCTTACAGTTATGGCACTTCTCAAATTTGGACCAGATGCAATTCAAGTCCTCAAAATTATCATGTAGATAGTGCTATTGTATGGGGTAACCCAGGGTTTACAGTATTAGCTAGCACTTTTATGGGTTCATGCATACTAAGTCGCTTCAGCTCTGTCCAGTTTTTTATGACCCTATGGACTTTAGGCTCATCAGGCCTCCTCTGTCAATGCGGATTCTTCAGGCAAGAATACTGGAGTGGGTTGCCATTTTCAGGGAGTGAATAGATGTTTCAGTAACTAGAAGGATGTTTCTGGTAAGTGTCATAGTTTAGATTCCCTGGTAGCAGGCTATGAGAAGGATTTGAGTGGAAATAGTTTATTTTATAAGTGATCCCAGGAAAACATTTGTAGGGAGTGAAGAAGTGAGACAGAGAAGGGAAGGAAGCCAGTGAAAAGTGTGTTAACAAGTTACCGCTTAGGCAACTCGGCTGCTTAGAGTGCTGGGAGACAGAATTGTTCCAGCTCACAGACAAGGACACTGGGGCATTTATCTCCCAGCTCCCCATCCATCACCAGCTGACGGTTGAATCCAGGGGTTTGGACTTGCCTTGACTATGGTCCCAAAGGGCTCCCACAGCTGGAAAAAGGCCCTTCAGCGGAGAGGTGGGAGATAAGCAGTGAACTCCTTAGTCCTGGAGAAGAGTCAAGAGAACACGAGCTGGAAAGTGACAGCTCCTGCTCCAGCAGGTCCCATAATCTAAGAAGGAAACCTAGTAGCCTTAGGAACCCCAGAGATTTGATGAATGGCAACCTACTCCAGTATTCTTGCCTGGAGAATCCCATGGACGGAGGAGCCTGGTGGGCTATAGTCCATGGGGTCACAAAGAGTCAGACACGACTGAACAACTTCGCTTCACTTCAGACTCTCCTTTATATCACCATGCTGTTCACTTATATGTCCCTAACTCCTAGAACAGTTCATGGCACACAGTAGGTGTTTAATAAATAGTTGTTGAGTGTATGACTTCCCTTTGGGTTCCTGCTTTACTCTTTCTAGCCTCTTCATGTGAATGGGAGGCATGGCTACCAGCAGTTATGGATCATATCCTTATAAGTTCCTGATCAGAAAGGGAAGAGAGGTTTTCTCTTTCTAGTGCCAGCCAAAAAAAAAAAAAAAACCAAAACCTAAAAAACAGCCACACCATTTGTAAACCTGAAAACAGTTAGGTCAGAAAGGTTAGGTAAAAAGGGAAGTATCTAAATCTCTAGTCCCCTGGCTCCAGATTCAGTCTTCTCTGTACAAGTCAACACTGGTTTTCAATGTCTCTTATAAATACCATGCTAGTTTATGTCCAGAATAGGATGCTAAGAAGTTTCTAAAGATCTTAGCTTAAAAAAAAAAAAAAAAGACAGCAGAAGCTGAAGGGATTGAATGTATTTGGCAGTTTGGAGATGGCTAATTATGGTCCTGAGGTAGTTGTGGGGCCTGGACAGAACAGTCTGGGGCCGACTGACAAGGAAGTCACTAGACCTCCAACTCTAGCAACCAATTCCTTCCTTTTTGACGTAGAACTAGTAGCTGAGTGTTTACAGCACTGCAAAATGTAGGGAATGTAAAAGAGAACTGTAAATAAGGAGAAGTCTGGTACCATACCTTGTGGATTGCATTATCTGAGAGAGAGCTAACACCAGAAAGGTAGGTTACCTGAAAAATTACAATTTTCAGCTCTAATCACTTGTATTTTTTGCAACAGAAAATTTCAAACATGCATGAAAAGAAAGAAAATAGTATCATAAATTGTCATCATACCCATCAATACAAAACTATCAACACCTTGCTTTCTTATATGTTTGACTCATAAAAAATGTTTTAATATATTAAGGGTCTCTTTAAAATCAATTTCTCCTCTGGCATTAAGGTATAATTGACAAATATTACATAAATTTAGATGTTCAACCTGATGACTTGATTTACAGATACATTGTGAAATATTCATCACAACTGAGAGTCAATTCCTAGGTAGGTTGATAAGTCCAGGGTCCCAAGGAGGAGAAAGGGATCCAGAGCCCTCAAGAAGAAGAAAGGGGTCTAGGGCTCTAAAGGAGAAAAAGACAAACTTTTTCCTACATTGCTTTATCCTAGTCAATATAACAATGTAGTTTGCTCCAGGACATGTTTCTCCTTCTTGAGAACCTTCTGACTAATCCTGTCATCTTCCAGTGTGTGTTGTGGGAGTGAGTCTGAGTGAAATATATAAGGCCTTGGTAAGACTACTTAGTGGGGCACTCTCCATCCCCCGCCCCTGTCCCCTCTCTGAGGTCTATGTCAGAAGATTTCTCTGTCCCTTTTCATAGTTTGATAAAAATCTGCTACACAAAAATGATTGAGTTATCAAGCCTGGTTCCTGGTCCCGAAGCTAAATCTTCTACTTTGGAGATCACAAATTGAACACCATTCACCATAAGCTATCACAACCAAGCCAATCCACATGTTCATCTCTTGCACTTTTGCCATTTTCCTTTTTTTTTTTCTTTTTTATGTTGAGAACTACTACTCTTTAAGCAAATTAAAAGCACACAGCAATATTATCACATTGCTGTACACCAGTTTTCTAGAACTTACCTTTTCATCTTTCATAACTGAAGGTAAAAGCTGTCGTTAATAACACCAATTTTAGCTAAGGTATACGGAAAATTATCAAAAGAATAATATGGTGATCTTGTTGTAGGTATCAATTTTGATCTTTTTTCATTTAGAGTAGAAGGGAAGAGAAATTGTTGAGCTGGTAATTAAACACTTATGAGCTGGAGCCCAAGATTTTGTTCATTCAGTCCTGCAGTGGTTCATTCATTCACACAGCATATTCTAGGCACTTTTCACACACACTGTCCATCTACCAGCAAAACAACCATGTTGAACCCCAAACTTGGGTCCAAGACCTTGGACAAGTGCTGTCCTTGAGCCTCATCTTTCTTATCTGTACAATAGGGATAAAACCTTCTTGAACAGGGAATTGTTAGAGTTGAAAGTGAGGTAAGGTCCCCAGCAATGTGCATATGTATTTTGTGACATATGTCACTGTTACTTATCTAGGTTCTGAACACATGATGAAAGAAATTAGGAGGCAGTTTCTCTCCCTTCAGAGTCCCCCTTTCTCAATCTAACAGGGCAGCCAAAAAACTCCCAGAGGTTCCCTCACAATGCAACGTGTGAGATGCCACAGACATCTCATGTGGGCTGATCATGCCTTCTGCCAGCTTTCTCCAGGCCTTCCCTGCAGCCCATGGGGAGCTTCAGAGCAGCAGAGGAGGGCAGAGCCTGAGCCTCACCTCTTCGCCTTCTGGGGAGCGCCTGGGCTCAGAACAGGAGTTTCAGCGGAGTTTGCAGCTAGGTGGGATCCTTGGAGCTGGTTTGTTCGTGCTGTCCGGTCCCCCTACCCTCCTCCATCGAAGAGCCGGTGGCCTTGCCTCCCCCTTGGATGCGGCTCCTGGAAGCTTTGGCCTGACTGCTTCTTCGTCCTGCAACCCCACACACGGCCCTACTTCTCCCAGAGCCCTGACAGCAGGGCAGAGCCGGTGACCTGGAGGCGACCCCCATGGGAGGTAGTGTAGTTGCGGGAGGTGGAGACCGGGCAGGCTGTGGGTGCTCCACCCCCAGAAGCCTGTGGTTCTCCGGCCCGCCCAGCAGACCCCGGAAGGCAGACTGATCTCCAGCATCCACGTGGTCGCCTCCAGGAGCAGCGGGAGCCTCACCGCGGTCAGAGCAGCGCTGGCGCCTCTCCGCTCCCGCCCCGGCCGGCACGATGCCGCCGCTGCACCCGACGGTGAAGCCCAACCCGCTGCAGAAAGCGAACCTCTGCTCGCGCCTGTTCTTCTGGTGAGCGCCCCCGGCCGTGATACGCGGCAGTCATAGCACCCTCCGCTGCCCGCGCCTTTTGGAAAGGGGTGTGGACCCTCCCAATGCTGTCCTGTTCCCTTCTGCACCCTGGGAAGGCGGAGCACGACTGGGCAAGGAAGTGGGGAGCAGAGGTGGGAGGGGATCCGGTGACCTGGTAGCGGCGGTACAGGGTCTCCTTGCCTTGCTGCCGGCAGCCCCTCCAGAGCCAGAGAGCAGGAGGGCCAGAAGGCTGCCCAGGGGGAATCACAGCCCAGTGGGAAAATGCACTGAACACCCCGCCTCTACTCTTACTGGCTTCGGCTGAACTAATCAGGAATTCCCAG
Organism: Capra hircus; assembly: GCF_001704415.2. Lineage (NCBI taxonomy): Eukaryota > Metazoa > Chordata > Mammalia > Artiodactyla > Bovidae > Capra > Capra hircus. The sequence goes on from NW_017195213.1 coordinate 12,697, forward strand.
TTCTGAACTGAAGCGTCTCACCCCCACCCCCACCCTCTACCCCTGTCCCCAGCCCCAAGCAAGCAGCTTATGAACAGCTTCCTTTATCTAATCAGTGCCCTGGACCATTGTTGTTCAGTCGTTCAGCCCTGTCCAACTCTTTGCAACCCTGTGATGGCAGCACTGCTGGTCTCCGTCCCTCACCATCTCCGGAGTTTGCCCAAGTTCATGTCCATTGCATCTGTGATGTCATCCATATAACTCATCCTTGATACCTCTTCTCTTGCCCTTAATCTTTCCCAGCGTCAGACCCTTTCCAGTGAGTCATCTGTTTGCATCAGATGACCAAAATACTGGAGTTTCAGCTTCAGCATCAGTCCTTCCAAAGAATATTCAGGGTTGATTTCCTTTAAGATTGACTGGTTTGATCTCCTTGCAGTCCAAGGAACTCTCCGAAGTCTTCTCCAGCACCACAGTTTGAAGGCATCAGTTCTTCAGTGCTCCACCTTCTTTGCCATCTTTCAGTAATGTCCCCACCTTTTCCCACATGCCCTGTGTGGACAGTGTGTTCCAGCTCCACTGGGTTCCCTCTGCCCCCATGTCTATGACCATGTATTTCTTTCCCTCTCCCTTTCTCCCTGTGTGGCTCTCACTGTATAACCTGGTTCCTAGTTGGGGCAAATTTCACATGGGTAAAAAAATGAGAGGTTTTTTATTTAATGATTGGGAACACTATTCTTGAACATGTTTTGCTTTTGCCTGGGACACACAGTCAGGACTGGAGGATTTATTTGATCGGCCCGTTTCCTTATTGTGAATTATCTCCACGTCCACCTTTGAGGATCACTCTTGGGATAGGATCCCTGAAGCCTGGGAGGTCTTTCCCAAACTCTAGACTTCAGAAAAGCAGTTCATGGTCTTGATGCCCGTGGTCCTGCCCAGGAATCATTTGGTTCTGAAACCACTGAAGGGTCCCTGAGCCCAGAGGAAACACACAGTTTGAAAAACAGCTCAGAGAGTTGCAGCTCTTAAACTAAAGTGTTCCATGTGGTAGCTGGGGCCACTAACTCTGTGGTCCTGAACCTTTGGGGCTTTAATCACACTTGGATGATTACTGGTTGTTTTATTTCTGTACCATAACCAATTTATATTTCCCCAAATTCTAGTATTTCCTTCTTTTATGGGACAGCCTGGGGAATCTCCAGGGATTGAGATTTCCAATGTTTATTTTGATGGTGGTGTATTTAGTGTATGTAGCTTCATCTCTTGGCCATTTGGTGGCCCTTAAGGAAAGAGGAGCCTAGAAGAAGGAATATGGGTATGGTTACTATACATAAAAATAAAGTAGGAAAAATTCTCCTTAACTTCAGGCAGAGCAAGGAACTTTCCAAACACCTTCTGTTTGTGAATTTTCAAAATGTGTGTGCCTGGAAATGGGAACGTGAGGACTTTTCATTGATTTGGGTAGGCACCCATTTCCAGTTTTTCCTGCTGGAGGGAAAGGCCACTATTACCTCTTATTTTATACTTGAAGGCACTGAAGCAGAGAGGTTGAGTAAGTTGCCTTACCGCACACAGCCAGTAAGTAATGGAGCAGGATCCCAAGTCAAGCCAGTCTGGCTCTGAAGACGGTGTCCCTTGTATATGTAACTGATGTCACCAGATTGGTCTCCTTCCTTGTGCTGAGCTCCTAGCCCAGGCCTAAGACCCCTTTTCTTGGCTGAAGAGGTTGTTTTTCCACTCAGCTTCCCACAACCAATAACTAAACTGATGGTGAGACTGGAGCAGCCACAAGTTTTATTCAATGACCAAAGAATGGAGAGGCGAGAGCTTAGTTCACAAATCAGCTTCTCAACCCAATTTGGGTCAAGGTAAAAGCAAGGAAATTGAATCAATAGACGGAGGAATATTCATGACTTATCTGAGAACAAGGATGTGGTTTGGACCTGAAACTAAGGCAACACTCATTTTTAGTCCTTGTGTGGGTTGTCATGACCGTTGCCAGCTGTCACGGCCCGGGTGAGTATGCCATTTAGCATACTTAATATTTTACAGCAAATGCCATAAATGAGGCTCAGGGCCTACGGTAGGTTAGGTTTTTCCCCATTTGGGCCTGAAAGGAAAGGTAGTCGCACAGTCATGGCCAACTCTTTGCGACCCTGTGGAATGTAGCCCACCAGGTCCTCTGTCCGTGGAAATCCCCAGGCAAGAGTACTACAGTGGGTTACCATTTCCTCCTCCAATTTGGGCCTAGCTAGTTCTAACCAGTTTTTCTTTTCTCTGTAACTTCCTCCTTTGGGCCTGAGACTCAGACAAAAGCAGGAAGTGAAACTGAAAGAGTTAGTTACTCAGTCATGTCCAACTCTTCGTGACCCATGGACTGTAGCCTGCCAGCTCTTCTCTCCATGGGATTCTCCAGGCAAGAATACTGGAGTGGATAGCTAAAATAAATATGATTGTCAGCTGGCTGAAGTCCCAATTCTCACACCCAGATAAAGACCAGATAAAACTAATGAGGCAGCTGGGGACCAAAAAGCAGGAGGAGAATAATTGTAAGGGGTCCTAAGAGGGGCAGAAGCCCAGGAAGCTGAGATTGCCCTTTTGATACTGTCCCAGGTTTGTTCAGTTAGGGCCCTTCTTGTTCTGAATATTGGATCAATCGACTTTCTCTTTGAATTTTTATTGGAGTATAGTTGATTAATAATGTTGTGTTAGTTTCTGCTCTATAGCAAAGTGAATCTCTTATACATATACATATGCACACTCTTTTTAGATTCTTTTCCTATGTAGGCCATTACAGATTATAGAATAGGTTCTCTGTGCTATACAGTAGGTCCTTCTTAGTTATCTGTTTTATATATTACAGTGTGTGTATGTCAATCCCAGTGCCCCAATTTGTCCCTCCTCTCACCCCCCGGTAACCATAGCTTTTTTTTCTCCTACATCATGACTCTCAGTCTATTTTTTAAAGAGTTCATTTATTGCCTTTACGTAAATTCCACATATAGTCAATATCATATGATATTCATCCTTCTCTGTCTGCAAGCAGTCTTCTCTAACAGTCAGGTTACACTGTCTTCTACTTGACCACTCACATTAACATAGAAAACAACAAGAAATAGCTGCAAGGGCACGGATTCCTCCTTGATCAGCCAGCAGGTAATCAGGAGCTATGCAGTGCTTGAGTGTCATGTGGACCAGAGGCCCAGTGAAGATTTCATATTTCTAAAGTTACAGCTGGTTCTTTAGTTGCCCAGGCCATATTCTGGTGCCTTTTTTTTTTTTTTTGCTTTTTAATTAGATTTTTATTTTTATTTTTTTAATTTTATTTTACTTTATTTACTTTACAATACTGTATTGGTTTTGCCATACATTGACATGAATCCACCACGGGTGTATACCAGTACCCTTTTTTTGTTTGTTTGTTTATTTTTTAGTAGCTTTGGCTTTATGAATTGCTTCTCGTGCTAGGCTCACTAAGGATGCTACAGGGCGACAGCTCCTTCCATTACCAGTCCAGTCCAGCTCCCTCCTGACTAGATGAATGGCTCCATTTAGATGGGAGGTGGGGTGAGTGTAATTAAAATCTCAATGTGACCTAGATTGGGGTGTGCACCTCTTATAGCCCAGTATCCACTAGTAGAGTTTTCTTGGAGACAATTAATGTTCCATTGTGGGCTTCCCTGGTGGCTCAGAGGTTAAAGCGTCTGCCTCCAATGCGGGAGACCCGGGTTTGATCCCTGGCTCGGGAAGATCCCCTGAAGAAGGAAATGGTAACCCACTCCAGTATTCTTGCCTAGAGAATCTCATGGACAGAGAAGCCTGGTAGGCTACAGTCCACGGGTCGCAAAGAGTTGGACACGACTGAGCGACTTCACATCACATCAATGTCCCATTGTGGGTGGTCCTTGCCCAGAGGCCTCGAGGACCCTCAGGGGCTCAACTGTGTTTGGGTTTTCTTGAGTCATGTTTAGACTAATGGTGGCGCCCTTCCATCCAGGATACTGCCTCCACAGACTAGACCCCCTCAGGTTTGGTATGATCCTGTCCCCAGAGCCTTGGCATGGTCTGTATCTAGAGTCGGTCATGTCTGGATGTGGAGGGCTCATTGGAAATATTGGTTGGTCCCAAGCAAATAGGGATTTGACTAACACATACTCCTTTGCTGGGGTCGGGTGGCAATGGGAGTAATTGATGTCCCTGGGCAGAAACCTGTGTATGAAGGGATTGAACTGTAGTTTGGTGATGTTCTCCGCTGTTAGTGGAGTTCCTGAAGGTATAAGTTCATTTCATTCGCTTAGTCGTGTCCGACTCTTTGTGACCCCATGAACTGCAGCTCACCAGTATTTATTCCCCAATTGAGGCTGAAAGTGGCAGACCTCACAGTCAGTAAAATTCCAGCCCTTATGAAAGTCTTGTGTTACATTTGAAAATAAATTAATTGGCCAGGAAGTGATAATGAAATGTGAAAGCTGAATTCTGTTCATGGAGTCTAAGAATGAATTCCAGAGAATGTGCAAACACAGAGGCAAAGTTTATTTTAGAAGGTAGAGATACAAAGTCCTCAGCATAGACTCTGAGAGGGGGTGAAAGGCCCCCAAAGGCGAGGATAATAGCAGTTTTATATCTTTTCTAGTATTGATCTGTACATTTTTCGTTGATTCATGACTTAATGTAAACATCACAGTGTCCAGTTTGTCGATTTTATGGCTTTTTTGGAACCCCAGTTTCTCACTTTCTCTAGACATTGAACACCATCCCTCGACCCTTTCTCAAGACCCCAGACCATTATTTAGGGACCAAATGTATGTTTTAAGTGCTAATGGTCTTCTTGGAGGTTTCTCTTGATAAACTGGACAGCAGTTAATAATTGTCTTGTCCTGGGTCTGAATGTTTTATGACCTTCCAGACCAGGAAGGGATTCCTTTGAATGCCTGGAAATTGGAGCAAAGAATGAGATGCTTACTTGAGAAGAGAAAAATTGAAATTAAAAAAGGAATTAAGAATTAAAATTTAAAAGTCTTACAGTGTCTAGCAATTTCTGCTTCAATTATAGGGAGGACTATAAGAAAATCAATGTATTCATTCTAGTTGTAAAGATGTTACTTATTTTTAGGACATCTTCAGACGGTCGGGGTCAGAAAGAGGCTCATGTGAGGGGAGTCTGACAGGGCTGTAAGCAGGTCAGGTCCAGAGCCTGTTGGACTCACGGTGGTGTATTGTAACGTCATTCCCTGTAAAATTTCTTTTGTGTTATTAGCTGAACTAAGGAGGCCTTGAGACTGCAAGGTTGCGTCTTAGCTGAATGTGACAGGCATTCTTGAGTCTGGCCCGGCTTCCCTGGTGGCTCAGTGGTATAGAATCCACCTGCCAGTGCAGGAGACATGGGTTCAATCCCTGAGCCAAGAAGATCCCCTGGAGAAGGAAATGGCAACCCACTCCATTATCCTTGACTGGGAAATCCCATGGACAGAGGAGCCTGGAGGGCCACAGTCCATGGGGTCACAAAACCAGTCAGACATGACTTAGACACTAAAAAACAACAGCAAAATCCTTGAGTCTGCCTACAGGTCAGAAAAGTTAAGTGCTTGGTAGTATAGGAACGTATCTACAGCCTTATCCACCATGGCCATTCAGCTCTATTCTGTGCTCCTGAAGCAAGGTAACATTATTTTGATTTCTAAAATGTATTTTCTTAATAATTAAAGTAGATGTACAATGTATGTTCAGTAGACCACAAACAGGGTATTTTAGTTAAGTTATATTCTGTGTAAGTCAGAGTGACTTATCGACACCCTGATATACGTGTTTGTAAGCATATGTCTAATTTCTCCCTACATCTTTGTATGGTTAAAATGTAGACTTTTTAAAAACAATGTCCATGAATGTAGGATTCTAATTAAAGATATGTAATTTGAATATATGTCACTCTCCTTTTTAATGTTTAACAGGTGGCTAAACCCCTTGTTTAAAATTGGTCATAAACGGAAATTAGAAGAAGATGACATGTACTCGGTGCTTCCAGAAGATCGCTCCCAGCACCTTGGAGAAGAGCTGCAAGGGTGAGCACAGGCAGCAGGGGAGTACGGTTAGAAGAGTGAGAATTTCTCCATGGGGCCAAAGGCTTGTGGGGAGGGGCCTCTGCCTTCCTCTGGTGTCTTCTGAGCCTCCTTCCCTGACACTGAACCCTCAGCCCTTCATTGCTGACCCTGGGCTTAGCCCAAGTTGGAGGTTGGGGGAGCCTGTGTTCCTGCGTGAGTGGAGGTGGAGGGAACCCCCAGCCATGACTGTGGGAGACCTAGCTCTGTCCCCAGAGGTGGGGTCCCTGGAGGACAGTGTCTGCCCTTCTGAGCTGTTCATGACCTGTGAGTTCAGCAAAGCTTAGCAGGAACTTGTTTTCTAGAATCTGGGACTTTTCTCTGAAGACCTGGTCTGGTGCTTATCCTGGTGCTTCAGGGTCTGCACCGCTCATCTTTCGGGAGCCCTGCGAGCAGTTATCCAGCATCTATGGGCAGCCACGGAGCCGCCTGGAGTGAAGGCTTGTCCTCTGCCTCTGTCCCTCCCCTGTTTTCCTGCGGCAGGCTGTTCCTCACTGTGCTTTGTCTTTCTTCGCAGGTACTGGGATCAAGAAGTGTCAAGAGCCCAGGAAGATTCCCGGGAGCCTTCTTTAACGAAAGCGATCATAAAGTGCTACGGGAAATCCTACTTAGTTTGGGGAATGTTAACATTTCTTGAGGTAAAAGCTTTTCCATACAGTGCATTGATTTTGAGTATATGTGGGTCAGTCCTGAGATGGATGGACTGAGGCAAGGAGAGAACAGTGGTTTAAGGGTCTGAGGGTAAATCTCATCTAGGAATCATGATGTAGATCAGCAGTTGTATTTATCTTTAGAATAGACAGATTCTTAAAGGGCTTGACCTCTGGAGATTACTATTTTTCTCTTAACTGATTAAAATATAGTGTAATGGAAGGATAGCAGCACTGGAAAGATCTTTTATACCATGTTAGGGTGTTTTTGGTGCTCAATATAAATACTGAGTGACCCTTGACCAAAAGAAGATCTTACAACCTCAAGGAATATGTGTCCTGTGGTTTGGAGGAAGTAACTTCAGAGAATAGCAAGTAGGAGATGGCAACAAATGTAACAGATTCCAAAACAAAGGCCAGAAGCAGAGTTTTCAGTAAAACATTTGGACAGTAAAAGTAGAGGATTTATGTGGCAACAACAGACCTATGTTCAACAACATGGAACTGAACATTATTTTTTCATACAAAGTTAAAAGCATATTGTATCTCCTTCCTGACCACTTGCCCAGTCCCCATCTCTTCGAGAGAGACAAGTTTCATCTAAATTATTTCATCGAGTGATGACTGTCATTTAACTTTATTGCTACTTCTGTCTTCTATTCCTTTGGAAAAGGTATATGGATTCATTACATATTCTAATGTATTGTCTATAGATTGTAAGATAAAGTGAAACATGTATTGAGGATACTTTTTGAGTTGACCTGTCTTTATACTTAGAAATGTCTCTAAATAGTAGGCTTCCCTGGAGGAGAGTTCTGACAAAATGTGGTCCACTGGAGAAGGGAATGGCAAGCCACTTCAGTATTCTTGCCTTGAGAACCCATGAACAGTATGAAAAGGCAAAAAGATAGGACACTGAAAGATGAACTCCTCAGATTGGTAGGTGCCCAATGGGCTACTGGAGATCAGTGGAGATATAACTCCAGAAAGAATGAAGAGATGGAGCCAAGCAAACAGCACCCAGGTGTGTGTGACTGGTGATGGAAGTAAATTCCAATGCTATAAAGAGCAATATTGCATAG
>NW_017195214.1:0-9019 GCF_001704415.2 Capra hircus
ATGACGGGGACCTCAGGGCGCTCTCTGGTGGCCTCAGAAAGGCCAGTCCCCATGTAAGTTGCTCGGGGTCCTCTCGGTTTCCTCTCCCATCGATGCCGGGGCCTAAGACCTTGTGTGGAGTCGGTGCCAGAACCTGAGCATTCCTCTCTAGTGCTGACATCGATCTTGGGGAACTTCTGGAGTTTCCCCAGGGGAGTCAGTCCTCGTCTCGAGTGGGGGCATGCACGTGTGCTTTCTTTCCTCCCGAGCTGTAGCAGCAGTGTCATGCTTCCCTTCGCGTGGATCAAGGGATCAGGGGCTTTCCTCGAGGATTTCCTCGAGGCTTTCCCACGAGGCTTACCCACAGGGCTGTCCCACGTGCCACCGTGGTGTGAGTGGATCCTCGGCTTGAAAGTCGAAGCAGTGCAGGGAAAACAGGTTTCCCTGGAATGGACTGATACATCTGGGGAACTCTGGGAATGGTGGCACGAGTCTGGAGTTCCTCTCGCCTTTCCTGTGGAGAGCGCCTCCTCTTGAGAAGCTACGGGAACGCGGGGAATTCTTTCGCCAACACGCAGGGAAAGGATCCCTCCTCTCGAGCTAGGAAGCGAAACGGGGCTCCTTTGGATGCGGGCGAACTCTCGTGCTTCCTCTCGATTGGAGACATGTATGTCGGGGAACTTCTTGAGTTGCAGCAAGGGTGTGAAGGACCCTTTGGAAGTTCCAGAGTTTAGGTGTGATTAGCCTAGAGAAGCCTCAGCGCAAATGGGCCTCATCTCGCCTGGAGGGGAGAACCTCCTGGATTTCTTGAGTTGCAGCAGGTGCTCTCGACTTACGACTGGGACTTCAGGGACCCGCTCTGTTGGCCTCAGGAAAGGCCAGTCCCCATGCGAGTTGCTCGGCGGCCTCTCGGATTCCTCTCCCGTCGATGCCGGGGCCTAAGACCTTGTGTGGAGTCGGTGCCCGAACCTGAGGATTCCTCTCCAGTGCTGACATGGATCTTGGGTACTTCTGGAGTCTCCCCAGGGGAGTCAGTCCTCCTCTCGAGTGGGGGCATGCACGTGCGCTTTCAAGTCAGCTTTAGCAGCAGTGTCACGCTTCCCTTCGCGTGGATCAAGGGATCTGTGGCTTTCCCTTGAGGCTTTTACAGGAGGCTTTCCCACGAAGTTTTTCGACAGGGCTGTCCCACGTGCCACCGTGGTGTGAGTCGATCCTCGCTTGAAAGTCGAGGCAGTGCAGGGAAAGCAGGTTTCCTGGAATGGAGTGAGACATCTGGGGGACTCTGGGAATGGTGGCAGACGACCCTGGAGTTCCTCTCGCCTTTCCTGTGGAGAGCGCTCCTCTTGAGATGCGACGGGAACTCCGAATACTTTCCCGACCACGCAGGGAGAATTATCCCTCCTCTCGAGCTACTAGGCGGAAACTGGGCTCCTCTGGATGTGGCCGGGACTTTCCTGCTTCCTCTCGAGTGGAGAAGAGCATGTCGGGGAACTTCTTGAGTTGCAGCAAGGGCGAGAAGGACCCTTTGGAAGTTAAAGATGTTAGATTTGATTAGCCTCAAGACGCCTCAGCGGATATGGGCCTCATCTCGCCTGGAGGGGAGAACCTCCTGGATTTTCTCGAGTTGCGGCAAGTGCTCTCGACTTACGACGGGGACTCAGGGACCCGCTCTGGTGACATCAGGAAAGCCAGTCCCCATGCGAGTTGCTCCTCTTCTCTCCCGTCGATGCGGGGCCTAAGACCTTGTGTGGAGTCGGTGCTGAGGATTCCTCTCCAGTGCTGACATGGTCTTGGGTTGCTTCTGGAGTCTCCCAGGGGAGTCAGTCCTCGTCTCGAGTGGGGGCATTCACTGCGCTTTCCTCCCGAGCTGTACAGCAGTGTCACGCTTCCCTTCTCGTGTGATCAAGGGATCTGTGGCTTTCCCTTGAGGCTTTCCCTGGAGGCTTTCCCTGGATGTTTTCCCACAGGGCTGTCCCACGTTCCACGTGGTGTGAGTCGATCCTCGGCTTGAAAGTCGAGGCAGTGCAGGGGAAAACAGCCCTGGAATGGACTGAGACATCTGGGGACTCTGGAAATGGTGGCACGACCCTGGAGTGCTCTCGCCTTCCTGTGGAGAGCGCCTCCTCTTGAGAAGCGACGGGAACGCGGAATTCTTTCCACCCCACGCAGGGAAAGGATCCCTCCTCTCGAGCTGGGAGGCGGATACGGGGCTCCTCTGGATGTGGGCGGACTCTCGTGCTTCCTCTCGAGTGGAGACGGTTTATGTTGGGGAACTTCTTGAGTTACAGCAAGGGCGTGAAGGACCCTTTGGAAGTTCCAGATGTTAGATGTGATTAGCCTCAAGACGCCTCAGCGGAAATGGGCCTCATCTCGCCTGGAGGGGAGAACCTCCTGGATTTTCTCGTGTTGCGGCTGGTGCTCTCGACTTACGACGGGAACCTCAGGGACCCGCTCTGGTGGCCTCAGGAAAGGCCAGTCCCCATGCGAGTTGCTCGGGGGCTTCTCGGGATTCCTCTCCCGTCGATGCCGGGGCCTAAGATCTTGTGTGGAGACGGTGCCGGAACCTGATATTCCTCTCTAGTGCTGACATGGATCTTGGGGTACTTCTGGAGTCTCCCAAGGGAGTCAGTCCTCGTCTCGAGTGGGGGCCTGCACGTGCGCTTTCCTCCCGAGCTGTAGCAGCAGTGTCGCACTTACCTTCGTGTGGATCAAGGGATCTGTGGCTTTCACTCGAGGCTTTCCCACGAGTCTTTCCCAGGATGTTTTCCCACAGGGCTGTCCCACGTGCCACCGTGGTGTAAGTCGATCCTCGGCTTGAAAGTCGAGGCAGTGCAGGGAAAACAAGTTTCCCTGGAATGCACTGAGACATCTGGGGGACTCTGGAAATGGTGGCACGACCCTGGAGTTCATCTCGCCTTTCCTGTGGAGAGCGCCTCCTCTTGAGATGCGACGGCAATGCGGGGAATTCTTTCCCCACTACGCAGGGAAAGGATCCCTCCTCTCGAGCTAGGAGCCGGAAACGGGGCTCCTCTGGATGTGGGCTGGCCTCACGTGCTTCCTCTCGGTGTAGACGGTTATGTCGGGGAACTTCATGAGTTGCAGCAAGGATGTGAAGAACCCTTTGGAAGTTCCAGAGGTTAGGAGTGATTAGCCTCAAGACGCCTGAGCTGATGGGCCTCATCTCACCTGGATGGGATAACCTCATCGATTTTCTCGAGTTGTGGCAGGTGCTCTCGTCTTACGACGGGTACCTCAGGGACCCGCTCTCGAGGCCTCAGGAAAGGCCAGTCCCCATGCGAGTTGCTCGGGGGGCCTCTCGGGATTCCTCTCCCGTAGATGCCGGGCCTAAGATCTTGTGTGGAGTCGGTGTCGGAACCTGAGCATTCCTCTCCAGTGCTGACATGGATCTTGGGGTACTTCTGGAGTCTCCCCAGGGGAGTAAGTCCTCGTCTCTAGTGGGGGCATGCACGTGCGCTTTCCTCCCGAGCTTTAGCAGCAGTGTCACGCTTCCCTTGGCGTGGATCAAGGGATCAGGGGCTTTCCCTCGAGGCTTTCCCAGGAGGCTTTCCCACGAGGCTTTCCCATAGGGCTGTCTCACGTGCCACCGAGTGTGAGTCGATCCTCGGCTTGAAAGTCGAGGCAGTGCAGGGAAAACAGGTTTCCCTGGAATGGACTGAGACATCTGGGTGACTCTGGGAATGGTGACACGACCCTGGAGTTCCTCTCGTCTTTCCTGTGGAGAGCGCCTCCTCTTGAGATGCGACTGGATGGCCGGGAATTCTTTCCCGAACACGCAGTGAAAGGATCCCTCCTCTCAACCTATGAGGCGGAAACGGGGTTCCTCTGGATGTGGGTGGGACTCTTGTGCTTTCTCTCGAGTGGAGACAGGAATGTCGGGGAACGTTTTGAGTTGCAGCAAGGGTGTGAAGGACCCTTTGGAAGTTCCTGAGGTTAGGTGTGATTACCTCGAGACGCCTCAGAGGAAATGGCCCTCATCTCGCCTTTAGCGGAAAACCTTCTGGATTTTCTCGAGTTGCGGCATGTGCTCTCGATGTACGACGGCTACTTCAGGGACCCGCTCTGATGGCCTCAGAAAGGCCAGTCCCCATTCGAGTTGCTCGGGGCCTCTCGGATTTCTCTCCCGTCGATGCCGGGGCCTAAGACCTTGTGTGGGTCGGTCCTGGAACCTGGAGGATTCCTCTCCAGTGCTGACATGGATCTTGGGGTACTTCGGGAGTCTCCCCAGGGGAGTCAGTCCTCATTCGAGTGGGGGCATTGAAGGGCGCTTTCCACCCGAGCTGTAGCAGCAGTGTCATTCTTCCCGTCGAGTGGATCAGGGATCAGTGGCTTTCCCTCGAGGCTTTCCCATGAGGCTTTCTCACGAGGCTTTCTCAGAGGGCTGTCCCACGTGCCACCGTGCTGTGAGTCGATCCTCGGCTTGAAAGTCGAGGCAGTGCAGGGAAAACAGGTTTCCCTGGAATGGACTGAGATATCTGGGGTACTCTGGGAATGGTGGCACGACCCTGGAGTTCCTCTCACCTTTCCTGTTGAGAGCGCCTCCTCTTGAGTTGTGACGGGAAGACTGGGAATTCTTTCCCGACCCACACAGGGAAAGGATACCTCCTCTCTAGCTGTAAGGCGGAAACGGGGCTCCCTCTGGATGTGGGCGGGACTCTCGTGCTTCCTCTCAAGTGGAGACGGGTATGTCGGGGAACTTCTTGAGTTGCAGCAAGGGTGTGAAGAACCCTTTGGAAGTTCCAGAGGTTTAGGTGTGATTAGCCTCGAGTCGCCTCAGCGGAAATGGGCCTCATCTCGCCTGGAGGGGAGAACCTCGTGGATTTTTTCGAGTTGGGACAGGTGATCTCGACTTAAGACGGGGAACCTGAGGGACCCGCTCTGGTGGCCTCAGGAAAGGCCATTCCCCATGCGAGTTGCTCGGGGGCCTCTCGGGATTCCTCTCCCGTCGATGCCGGGCCTAAGACCTTGTATGGAGTCGGTGCTGGAAACCTGAGGATTCCTCTCCAGTGCTGACATGGATCTTGGCGTCCTTAAAGGCGAGATGAGGCCCATTTGCGGCTGAGGCGTCTCAAGGCTAATCACACCTAACCTCTGGAACTTCCAAAGGGTCCTTCACACCCTTGCTGCAACTCAAGAAGTTCTCCGACATACCCGTCTCCACTCGAGAGTATCAACATCTTCCCGCCCACTTTCAGAGGAGCACCGTTTCCACCTCATAGCTCGAGAGGAGGGATCCTTTCCCTGCGTGGTCTGGAAAGCATTCCCGGCGTTCCAGTCGCATCTCAAGAGGAGGCCCTCTCCACAGGAAAGGCGAGAGAAACTCCAGGGTCTTTCCACCATTCCCAGAGTCCCCCAGATATCTCTGTCAATTCCAGGGAAAACCTGTTTTCCCTGCACTGCCTCGACTTTCAAGCCGAGGATCGACTCACACCACGGTGGCACGTGGGACAGCCCTGAGGAAAATCCTCGTGGGAAAGCCTCGAGGGAAAGCCACAGATCCCTTGATCCACGCGACGGGAAGTGTGACACTGCTGCTACAGTTCGTGAGGAAAGCTCACGTGCATGCACCCACACGAGAGGAGCACTGACTCCCCAGGGGAGACTCCAGAAATACGCCAAGACCCATGTCAGCACTGGGGAGGAATCCTCAGGTTCCGGCCCCGACTCCACACAAGGTCTTAGGCCCCCAACATCGAGGGGAGAGGAATCCCGAAAGGCCCCCTTGCAACTCCCCATGGGCACTGGCCTTTCCTGAGGCCACCAGAGCGGGTTCCTGAGGTCCCCGTCTTAACTCGAGAGACCCTGCCCAACTCTAGAAAATCCAGGAGGTTCTCCCCTCCAGGCGAGATGAGGCCCATTTCCTCTGAGGCGTCTGGAGGCTCATCACACCTAAACTCTGGAAATTCAAAAGCGTCCTTGCTGCAACTCAAGAAGTTCCCCGACATACCCGTCTCCACTAGAGAGGAAGCATGAGGGTCCCGCCCACATCCAGAGGAACCCCGTTTCCACCTGGCAGCTTGAGATGAGGGATCCTATCCTGCTTAGTGAGGAAAGATTTTTCGGCGTTCCCGTGGCATCTCAAGAGTAAGGGCTCTCAATAGGAAAGGCGAGAGGAACTCCAGGGTCGAGCCACCATTCCAAGAGTCCCCCAAATGTGTCAGTCCATTTCAGAGGAACCTGTTTTCCCTGCACTGCCTCGACTTTCACGCCGAGTATCGACTCACACCATGGTGTCACGTGGGACAGCCCTGTGGGAAGGCCTCGTGGGAAAGCCTCGAGGGAAAGCCACAGATCCCTTGATCCCCGCGACGGGAAGCGTGACACACCTGCTACACTGTCCCTGAGGTCACGGTCGTATGTTGAGAGCACCTGCCGCAACTCGAGAAAATCCAGGAGGTTCTCTGCTTCAGTCGAGATGAGGCCCATTTTCTCTGCGGCGTCTCGAGAGTAATCACGCCTAAACTCTGGAACTTCCAAAGGGTCCTACCACACCCTTGCTACAACTCAAGAAGTTCCCCGACATACCCGTCTCCACTCCAGAGGAAGCACGAGGGTCCAGCCACCTCCAGAGGAGCTCCGTTTCCTCCTCCAAGCTCGAGATAAGGGATCCTTCTATGCTTCCTCGGGAAGAATTTCTGGCATTTCCGACGCATCTCAAGAGGAGGCGCGCTGCACAGGAAAGGCGAGAGGAACTCATGGGTCGTGCCACCATTCCAAGAATCCCCAGATGTCTCAGTCCATTCCAGAGGATCCTGTTTTCCCTGCACTGCTTCGACTTGCACGGCGAGGATCGCGGTGGCAGAGGCGAGGATCGCCGGTGGTACGTGGGAGAGCCCTGTGGGAAAGCCTCGTCTGAAAGCCTCGAGGGAAAGCCACAGATCCCTTGATCCACGCGATGGGAAGCTTGACACTGCTGCTACAGCACGGGAGGAAAGCGCACGTGCATGCCCCCACTCGAGTCGAGGGACTGACTACCCTGGGGAGACTCCAGAAGTACCTCAAGATGCATGTCAGCCCTGGAGAGGAATCTTCAGGTTCTGGCCCCGACTCCACACAAGGTCTTAGGCCCTGGCATTGACGGGAGAGGAATAGTGACACGCCCTCTAGCAACTCGCATGGGGACTGGCCTTTACTGAGGTCACCAGAGCGGGTCCATGAGGTCCCCGTCGTAAGTCGAGAGCACCTGCCGCAACTCGGTAAAATCCAGGAGGTTCTCCCCTCCAGGCGAGATGAGGCCCGTTTCCACTGAGGTGTCTCGAGGCTAATCACACGTGACCTCTGGAACTTCCAAAGAGTCTTTCACAGTCATGCTGCAACTCAAGAAGTTCCCCGACATACCCGTCTCCATTCAAGAGGAAGCACGAGGGTCCCGGCCACATCCAGAGGAGCTCCGTTTCCGCCTCGTAGCTCGAGATGAGGGATCCTTTCCCTGCTTGGTCGGGAAAGAATTCCCGGCATTCCCATCGCATCTCAACGGGAGGCGCTCTCCAAAGGAAAGGGGAGAGGAACTGCAGGGTCGTGCCACCATTCCGAGACTCCCCCGAGACGTCTCAGTCCATTCCACAGGAACTTGTTTTCCCTTCACTGCCTCGGCTTTCACGCCGAGGATCGACTCACACCACCGTGGCACGTGGGACAGCGCTGTGGGAAAGCCTCGTGGGAAAGACTCGACGGAAAGCCACAGACCCCTTGGTCCACGCAAGGGGAAGTGTGACACTGCTGCTACAGCATGGGAAGAAAGGGCACGCTCATGCCCCCACTCGAGACGAGGCCTCACTCCCTTGTGGAGACTCCAGAAGTACCCCAAAATCCATGTCAGTACTGGAGAGGAATCCTCAGGTTCCGGCCCCGACTCCACACAAGGTCTTAGGCCCCGGCATCGACGGGAGAGGAATCACGAGAGGCCCCCTAGGAACACGCATGATGACTGGCCTTTCCTGTGGCCGCCAGAGCGGGTCCCTGAAGTCCCCGTCGTAACTCGAGAGCACCTGCTGAAACTAGGGAATATCCAGGAGCCTCTCCATTCCAGGATACATGAGGCCCATTTCCGCTGAGGCATGTCGAGACTAACCACACCTAACCTCTGGAACTTCCAAAGGGTCCTTCACACCCTTGCTGCGACTCAAGAAGTTCCCCGACATACCCGTCTCCACTCGAGAGGAAGCACGAGAGTCCCGCCCATATCCAGAGGAGCCCCGTTTCCGCCTCCTAGCTCGAGAGAAGGGATCCTTTCCCTGCGTGGTCAGGAAAGAATTCCAGTGTTCCCGTCGCACCTCAAGAGGAGGCGCTCTCCACAGGAAAGGCGAGAGGAACTCCAGGGTCGTGCCACGATTCCCAGAGTTCCCCAGATGTTTCAGTCCATTCCAGGGAAACCTGTTTTCCCTGCACTGCCTTGACTTTCAAGCCGAGGATCGACTCACACCACGGGTGGCACGTGGGACAGCCCTGTGGGAAAGCCTCGTGGGAAAGCCTCGTGGGAAAGCCTCGAGGGAAAGCCACAGATGCCTTGATCCACGAGAAGGGAAGAGCGACACTGCTGCTACAGCTCGGGAGGAAAGCCCACGTGCATGCCCCCACTCGAGACGAGGACTGACTCCCCTGGGGAGACTCCAGAAGTACCCCATATCCATGTCAGCACTGGAGAGAGAATTCAGGTTCACTGACTGACAAGGTCTTAGGCCCCGCGGCATCGACGGGAGATGAATCCGAGAGAGGCCCCCGAGCAACTCGCTTGGGAACTGGCCTTTCCTGATGCCACCAGAGAGCGGGTCCCTGAGGTCCCCGTCGTAAGTCGAGAGCACCTGCCGCAACTCGAGAAAATCCAGGAGGTTCTCCCCTCCAGGCGAGATGAGGCCCATTTCCGCTGAGGCGTCTCGAGGCTAATCACATCTAACATCTGGAACTTCCAAAGGGTCCTTCACACCCTTGCTGCAACTCAAGAAGTTCCCCGACATACCCGTCTCCACTCGAGAGGAAGCACGAGAGTCCGCCCACATCCAGAGGAGCCCGTTTCCGCCTCCTA
>NW_017195215.1:0-9018 GCF_001704415.2 Capra hircus
TGCATTTCCCCACTCGAGACGAGGACTGACTCCCCTGGGAGAGTCCAGAAGTACCCAAAAATCCACGTCAGCACTGGAGAGGAATCCTCAGTTTCCGTCCCAACTCAACACAAGGTCTTTGACTCGGGAAATGCAAGCAGTTAAAAGATCTCTCCTTTGGAGCCTCGAGGGGGATCGGGGCTTCTCTGGATGTGGGCGGGACCCTCGTGCTTCCTTTGAGTGTAGACGGGTATGTCGGGAAAGCTCTTGAGTTGCAGCAAGTGTGTGAAGGAACCATTGGAAGTTCCAGAGGTTAGGTGTGCTTAGCCTCTAGATGCGTCAGTGGAAATAGGCCTCATTTTGCCTGTAGGGGAGAACCTCCTGGATTTTCTCGAGTTACGGCAGGTGCTCTCGAATTACGACGGGGACCTCAGGGAACCTGTCTCGTGGCCTCAGGAAAGGCCAGTCCCCATGCAAGTTGCCAGGGGGACTCTCGGGATTCCTCTTGGGTCGATGCCGGGGCCTAAGACCTTGTGTGGAGTCGAGGCCGGATCCTGAGGATTCCTCTCCAGTGCTGACATGGTTCTTGGGGTACTTCTGGAGTCTCCCCAGGGAAGTCAGTCCTCGTCTCGAGTGTGGGCATGCACGTGCGCTTTCCTCCCGAGCTGTAGCAGCAGTGTCACGCTTCCTAACGCGTGGTCAAGGGATCTGTAGCTTTCACTCAAGTCTTTCCTTCAAGGCTTTCCCAAGAGTCTTTCCCACAGGGCTGTCCCACCTGCCACCATGGTGTGAGTCGATCCTCGGCTTGAAAGTCGAGGCAGTGCAGGGAAAACAGGTTCCTCTGGAATGGACTGTGACATCTGGGGGACTCTTGGAATGGTGGTACGACCCTGGAGTTCCGCTCGCCTTTCCTGTGGAGAGCGCCTCCTCTTGAGATGGGACGGGAACGCCGGGAATTCTTTCCCGACCAAGCAGGGAAAGGATCCGTCATCTCGAGGTCCGAGGCAGAAACGGGGCTCCTCTGGATGTGGGCGGGACCCTCGTGCTTCCTCTGGAGTGGAGACGGTATGTCGGGGAACTTCTTGAGTTTCAGCAAGGTTGTGAAGGAACCTTTGGAATTTCCAGAGTTTAGGTGTGATTAGCCTCGAGTGCCTCAGCGGAAATTGGCCTCATCTTGCCTGGAGGGGAGAACCTCCTGGATTTTCTCGAATTGTGGCAGGTGTTCTCAACGTACGCTGGGACCTCAGGGACCCGCTCTGGTGGCGTCAGGAAAGGCCAGTTCCCATCCGAGTGGCTACGGGGCCTCTCAGGATTCCTCTCCCGTCGATGGTGGGGGCCTAAGACCTTGTGTGAAGTCGAGGCCGGTACCTGAGGATTCCTCTCCCGTGGTGACATGGTTCTTGGGGTACTTCTTGAGTCTCCCCAGGGGTGTCAGTCCTCTTCTCAGCGGGATCATGCAAGAACGCTTACCTCCTGAGCTGCAGTAGCAGTGTCACGCTGCCCGTCGCGTGGATCAAGAGATCTATGTCTTTCCCTCGAGGTATTTCTCACGGGGCTTTCCCTCGAGGCTTTCCCACGAGGCTTTCCCACATCGCTGTCCCACGTGCCACCATGGTGCCAGTCGATCCTCGGCGTGAAAATCAAGGCAGTGCAGGGAAAACAGGTTCCTCTGGAATGGACTGAGACATCTGGGGGACTCTTGGAATTGTGGCACGACCCTGGAGTTCCTCTCGCCTTTCCTGTGGAGAGCGCCTCTTCTTGAGATGCGGTGGGAACGCCGGGAATACTTTCCCGACCAAGCAGGGAAAGTCCCGTGGTCCAGCCCCGGTGGATCCAGCGTGATTCGAAGGTGGGGACGTAGTCGTCGTCTTTGGAAATATACATATTTAATCCCAGATATAAAGAGATTAGAAATGGATTGTGTAGTAGGAAGATTATTGGAGAAAAAGAGGCTGAATAACTTGGATTACGTGGAATAGCATCCATCCTCCAGTAGAGAATTCAGCCAGAAAAACGGGAGCAAAAAAGAAGCGACATGGGGGAATCAGTCTTTCCGGAAACTGATCTGATTTCTTTATTTTTGGTTTTGCTTGTATACCTCTTGTTACACATAGGGATGAATACAGAGTCACGCAGGAGTCGGCATCCTGACCTTTATCAAAATCAGGTGCTTCACATAAATGTATAAAAAAAAGGTCTTAGGGATCTTACATCATCTTCTGGCCATGAATGAGACCTGCTGACATTTTATGATCCTTTCTTTCTGATAACCAAATAAACTTATTTCTTCCAAGGGTGTTTTTCTTAAACCAGGCACCACCCTCCAAATAAAGTTACATTCCTATAGGGTGAGGGTGTAGTGAGTTACAATCAAGAAAGGAATTTATTTAACCCAAGGTTAACATGATTAGTCTTAAAGGTGAATTCTTATTTCTCCTATATGCTTAAAGGTTAATACTTATTTCTCCTATATACTAGTTATATTCATTATAAGGGTAGGGAACATGGAGATTTATCAGCAAACATCAGCCTAACAAATGAAAATCCTTTCATCAATTCTCCCCTTAAGATCTATTTAGTCTTAAGATATGATAAAGTTACATTCTTACATAGAAAGGACACAGTGATATATAACAAAGTACAGTGATCTATTACAAAAGTGAAAATCCATTAACTCAAAAAGTCTAGTATTGCTAACATCAAAAACTGCTATATTTCCTTTGCTATATTCCAAATACATTGATTAATATATTCCCAAGTGCCTAAGGATATGGAGGCCTGGTGGCAATCATTGACTCAACAAGAAGAAAAAGTCCTATGCTAATTAAGACTCTCAAAATACTCCAAAACTCTCTGTGCTGTTTACAGTTGAGAGGCAGTAAACAATCTTGTGCCTAGTGGCAGCAGTATGGATAATCCTGTCACACAAGCTGGTCTGTCAGCAGAGAGGTTTGACCTAAAATATCCTTGTCCCACCCAGAGCAGGGAATTAGCAGCAATTTTTGACACAACAAATGAAGAACCCTTCACCAATATAATTCCTAACCAACTATACTAATAATTTCTAACTCCCCAAAATAATTTGCCTTTAGTAAGTCTAAAACATCTCATGCCTCTCAGGTTGGAGGCTGTAAACAATCACATGTGGCCGGACAAACCTATAAAGGTGGGCTAGATAACCTTCAGAGGAGTCGGCAAGCTGAAACACTCTTGTCATGCCCAAGAATATTTATTGCCTTGAAGCTGCACGTTTACTTCTTCTCCGAGAGAAACAGTTATGGGGAGAGCCCCCGTAAAGTCAGAAGTGTAGGTGAGAGCATAAAACAGACTCTGGTTTTGGGGTTCGATGCTCGGGAACAGGGGGTTACCTGAGGCTTGATCACGTTTGCGCATGCCAAGCCTCCTTCCTCATGACCTTTGCCATAGGCGGAATTCCTCACGCTGGTCCCCGGAAGGAAAGGATCCCTCATCTCGAGCGACGAGGCGGAAACGCGCCTCCTGTGGATGTAGGGGGGACCATCTTGCTTATTCTCGAGTGGAGACGGGTATGTCGGGGAACTTCTTGAGTTGCAGCAAGGGTGTAAAGTACCTTTTGGAAGTTCCAGAGGTTAGGTGTGATTAGCCTCGAGACACCTCAGTGGAAATGGGCCTCATCTCGCCTGGAGGGGAGAACCTCCTGGATTTTCTCGAGTTGCGGCAGGTGCTCTCGACTTACGACGGGGACCTCAGGGGCCAGCTCTGGTGGCCTCAGGAAAGGCCAGTCCCCATTCAAGTTTCTAGGGGGCCTCTCAGGATTCCTCTCCTGTCGATGCCGGGGCCTAAGACCTTGTGTGAAGTCGGGGCTGGAACCTGAAGATTCCTCTCCAGTGCTGACATGGATCTTGTGGTACTTCTGGAGTCTCCCCAGGGGAGTCAGTCCTCGTCTCGAGTGGGGCATGCACGTGCGCTTTCCTCCTGAGCGGTAGCAGCAGTGTCACGCTTCCCGTCGCGTGGATCAAGGGATCTGTGGCTTTCCCTCTAGGCTTTCCCATGAGGCTTTCCCACAGGGCTGTCCCACATGCCACCTTGGTGTGAGACGATCCTCGGCGTGAAAGTCATGGCAGTGCAGGGAAAACAGGTTCCTCTGGAATGGACTGAGACATCTGGGGAACTCTTGGAATGGTGGCACGACCCTGGAGTTCCTCTGGCCTTTCCTGTGGAGAGCACTTCCTCTTGAGATGCGACGGGAACGCCAGGAATTCTTTCCCGACCACGCAGGGAAAGGATCCCTCCTCTCTAGATACGAGGCGGAAACGGGGCTCCTCTGGATGTGGGTGGGACCCTCGTGCTTCATCTCGAGTGGAGACGGGTATGTCGGTGATCTTCTTGACTTGCCGCAGGGGTGTCAAAGACCCTTTGGAAGTTCCAGAGGTTAGGTGTGATTAGCCTCGAGATGCCTCAGGGGAAATGGGCCTCATCTCGCCTGGAGGGGAGAACCTCCTGGATTATCTTGAGTTGGAGCAGGTGCTCTCGTCTTAGCATGGGGACCTCAGGGACCCGCTCCTGTGGCCTCAGAAAAGGCCAGTGCCCATGGGAGTTGCTAGGGGGCCTCTCAGGATTCCTCTCACGTCGATGCCGGGGCCTAAGACCTTGTGTGGAGAGCCCGAGCGGAGGCCGGCGCGGAGCGTTTCGGTTCTCAGTGCCTGGGGCACCGGGTGTGTGGTGTGAGCTGCGGCGGAGCCTCTACACTGAAGGTGCGAGAGGTTGGCAGCTTCGATTGAAGCACATCGAGCGGCGACAGCAGTGAAAGTCATGAGCGACAGCGGCGAGGAGAACTACGGCGAGGGGGAATCCCGTTCTGCTTCCAGAAGCGGAAGTGCTCATGGATCTGGGAAATCTGCAAGTCATACCCCTGCAAGGTCTCGCTCCAAGGAAGATTCCAGGCGTTCCAGATCAAAGTCCAGGTCCAGATCGGAATCTAGGTCTAGATCCAGAAGAAGTTCTCGGAGGCATTATACAAGGTCACGATCTCGGTCCCGGTCCCATAGAAGATCTCGTAGCAGATCTTACAGCAGAGATTATCGAAGACGGCATAGCCACAGTCATTCTCCCATGTCTACTCGCTGGCGTCATGTTGGGAATCGGGCAAATCCTGATCCTAACTGTTGTCTTGGAGTATTTGGATTGAGCTTGTATACTACAGAAAGAGATCTAAGAGAAATGTTCTCTAAATATGGCCCAATTGCTGATGTATCTATTGTATATGACCAGCAGTCTAGACGTTCAAGAGGATTTGCCTTTGTATACTTTGAAAATGTAGATGATGCCAAGGAAGCAAAAGAGCGTGCCAATGGAATGGAGCTTGATGGATGTAGGATCAGAGTTGACTTCTCCATAACGAAAAGACCACATACTCCAACAGCAGGAATTTACATGGGGAGACCTACCTATGGCAGCTCACGCCGTCGAGATTACTATGACAGAGGATATGATCGAGGCTATGATGATCGGGACTATTACAGCAGATCGTACAGAGGAGGAGGAGGAGGAGGAGAGGAGGATGGAGAGCTGCTCAAGACAGGGATCAGAAATACAGAAGACGGTCACCTTCTCCCTACTATAGTCGTGGAGGATACAGATCACGTTCCAGATCTCGATCATACTCACCTCATCGCTATTAAAGCATGAAGATGAAGACTTTCTGAAACCTGCCCTAGAGTTGGGATATTGTTTGTGGACAATATTTTTTATTGTCTCCTGTTTAAAAAGTGAACAGTGCCTGGTGAAGTTAGGTGACTTTTACACCTTTTATGATGACTACTTTTGGTGGAGTTGAAATGCTGTTTTCATTCTGCATTTGTGTAGTTCGGTGCTTTGTTCAAAGTTAAGTGTTTTCAGAAAAGTATGTTTTACATGTATTTTTTACAGTCTAAAATTTTGACTGCTGAGAAGTTTCTATTGTACAGAACTTCATTTAAATGGTTTTTCTACTGAATACAGGGTATTCTGAAGATTGAAGCCTGTGTGTAAAATGCTACCAAATGGCAAAAAGCAACAATAACGTTTGGTTTTTACTTTTCTTTCTAACATATCAATGCTTAGGAGAACTGTTCTGATTAGATTGTCAGTAGTAAATTAAAGAAAAAAATGCCCGTTTTCCTCGAGTCCATGAAACATACCATACTTAATATACCTGCAGTTAAGTGATAAAAATTACGCTCTGTAACTCTATACTGCTAGTGTTAAAAACTAAAGATCTTTCAATACAGCAAATGCTTAATGCTTATATAAATGTGACTTTGACAGCCTTTATGTAATCTGTATTATACATAGCAGGGAATAAGATGAGTTGCACAATGTATGCCTTAAAAAGGCTATTTCTTAAAGCTGTTAGAAGGGGATAATGGTATTTCAATTAGTAATCAGCAAGTGAAAATAATATTCCACCACAAATGTACTCTTGTTCTCCTAGCTTTTAAGACTATATGGAAAAACTGGGTGGTTCAGAGTTTTGAGAAAAAAGAAGGGAACACTACACCTGTGTTGTGGATGATCTGAAGACTTTGCCTGTTCATTTTTAAAATACTATTTCAGGTTCTTGCTTACCAAAGAGGCCCAATTTCACTCAAAAATTTTGAGAACTGTGTTTAAATAAATGCAAAGAAAAGAGTAAAAAGGAAAGAAAAAAAAAAGACCTTGCGAGGAGTTGGGGCAGGAACCTGAGGATTCCTCTACAGTGCTGACATGGATCTTGGGTAGCTCTGGAGCCCCCCCAGGGAAGTCAGTCTTCGTCTCGAATGGGGGCATGCACGTGCGCTTTCCTCCCGAGCTGTAGCAGCAGTGTCACGCTTCCGGTCGCGTGGATCAAGTGATCTGTGGCTTTTCCTCCAGGCTTTACCACGAGGCTATCCCAGAGGGCTGTCCCACATGCCGCCGAGGTGTGAGTCGAACCTCGGCGTGAAAGTCGAGGCAGTGCAGGGAAAACAGGTTCCTCTGGAATGGACTGAGACATCTAGGGACTCTTGGAATGGTGGCACGACTCTGGAGTTCCTCTCGCATTTCCTGTGGAGAGCGCCTCCACTTGAGATGCGACGGGAACGCCGGGAATTCTTTCCCGACGAAGCAGGGAAAGGATCCCACATCTCGAGCTACGAGGCGGAAAGGGGCTCCTCTGGATGTGGGCGGGACCCTCGTGCTTCCTATCGAGAGGAGACGGGTATGTCAGGGAACTTCTTGAGTGGCAGCAAGGGTGTGAAGGACCCTTTGGAAGTTCCAGAGGTTAGGTGTGATTAGCCTCCAGACGCTTCAGCGGAAATGGGCTCATCTCGCCTGGAGGGGAGAACCTCCTGGATTTTCTCGAGTTGCGGCAGGTGCTCTCGACTTACGACGGGGACCTCAGGGACCCGCTCTGGTGGCCTCAGGAAAGGCCAGTCCACATGCGAGTTGCTCGGGGGCCTCTCGGGATTCCTCTACCATCGAGGCCGGGCCTAAGACCTTGTGTGGAGTCGGTGCCGGAACCTGAGGATTCTTCTGCAGTGCTGACATGGATCTTGGGGTACTTCTGGAGTCTCCCCAGGGGAGTCAGTCCTCGTTTGAGTGGGCGCATGCACGTGCGCTTACCTCCGGAGCTGTGGCAGCAGTGTCATGCTTCCCTTCGCCTGGATCAAGGGATCTGTGGCTTTCCCACGAGGCTTTCCCACAGGGCTATCCCACGTGCCACCGTGGTGTGAGTCGATCGATGGCTTGAAAGTCAACGCAGTGCAAGGAAAACAGGTTTCCCTGGAATGGACTGAGACATCTGGCGAATCTGGGAATGGTGGCACGACCCTGGACTTCCTCTCGACTTTCCTGTGGAGAGCGCCTCCTCTTGAGATGCGACGGGAACGCCGGGAATTCTTTCCCGACCACTCAGGGAAAGGATCCCTTCTCTCGAGCTAGGAGGCGGAAACGGTGCTCCTCTGTATGTGGGCGGGACTCTCGTGCTTCCTCTCGAGTGGAGACGGCTATGTCGGGAAATTCTGGATTTGCAGCAAGGGTGTAAAGGACCCTTTGGAAGTTCCAGAGGTTAGGTGTGATTAGCCTCGAGACGCCTCAGTGGAAATGGTCCTCATGTTGCCAGGAGGGGAGAACCGCCTGGATTTTCTCGAGTTGCGGCATGTGCTCTCGACTTTCGACGGGGACCTCAGGGACCCGCTCTGGTGGCCTCAGGAAAGGCCAGTCCCTATGCGAGTTGCTCGGGGCCTCTGGGGATTCCTCTCCCATCGATGCCAGGGCCTAGACCTTGTGTGGAGTCGGTGCCGGAACTTGAGCATTCCTCTGCAGTGCTGACATGGATCTTGGGGTACTTCTGAAGTCTCCCCAGGGGAGTCAGTCCTCGTCTCGAGTGGGGCATGCTCGTGCGCTTTCCTCCCGAGGTGTAGCAGCATTGTCACGCTTCCCGGCGAGATCAAGGATCTGTGTCTTTTCCTTGAGGCTTTCCCTCGAGGCTTTCCCACGAGGCTTTCCCACAGGGCTGTCCCACGTGCCACCGTGGTGTGAGTGATCCTCTGCTGAAAGTCGAGACAGTGCAGGGAAAACAGGTTTCCCTTGAATGGACTAGACATCTGGGGACTCTGGGAATGGTGGCACGACCCTGGAGTTCCTCTCGCCTTTCCTGTGGAGAGCGCCTCCTCTTTAGATGGGACGGGAACCGGGAATTCTTTCCCGACCACGCAGGAAAGGACCCTCCTCTCGAGCTAGAGGCGGAAACGGCTCCTCTGGATGTGGGCGGGACTCTCGTGCTTCCTCTCGAGTGGAGACGGTTATGTCGGGGAACTTCTTGAGTTGCAGCAAGGGTGTTGAAGGACCCTTTGGAAGTTCAGAGGTTAGGTGTGATTACCTCGAGACGCCTCAGCAGAAAAGGGCCTCATCTCGCCTGGAGGGGAGAACCTCCTGGATTTTCTCGAGTGCGCAGGTGCTCTCGACTTACGACGGGGACCTCAGGGACCCGCTCTGGTGGCCTCAGGAAAGGCCAGTCCCCCTCTACCGTCGATGCCGGGGCCTAAGACTTTGAGTGGAGTC
>NW_017195216.1:0-9018 GCF_001704415.2 Capra hircus
GGCTGTCCCCGTGCCGTGCTGTGAGTCGATCTCGCCTTGAAAGTCGAGACAGTGCAGGGAAAAAAGTTTTCCCAGGAATGGACTGAGACATCTGGGGGACTCTGGGAATGGTGGCACGACCTGGAACTCCTCTCGCCTTTCCTGTGGAGAGCGCTCCTCTTGAGATTGCGACGGGAACGCCGGGAAATCTTTCCCGACACGAAGGGAAGGATCCCTCCTCTCGAGACTAGGATGCAGAAACGGGGCTCCTCTGGATGTGGGCGGACTCTGGTGTTTCCTCTCGAGTGGAGACGGGTATTGTCGGGAACTTCTTGAGTTGCACCAAGGGTGTGAAGGACGCCATTGGAAGTTCCAGAGGTTAGGTCTGATTAGCCTCGAGACGCCTCAGCGGAAATTGGCCTCATCTCGATTCGAGGTGGAACCTCCTGTATTTTCTCGAGTTGCGGCAGGTGATCTCGACTTACTACGGGGACCTCAGGGACCCGTTCTGGTGGCCTCAGGAAAGGCCAGTCCCCATGCGAGTTGCTCGGGGGCCTCTCAGGATTCCCCTCCCGTCGATGCCGGGTCCTAAGACATTATGTGGAGTCGGTGCCGGAACCTGAGGATTCCTCTCCATTGCTGACATGGATCTAGGGGTACTTCTGTAGTCTTCCCAGGGGAGTCAGTCCTCGTCTCGAGTGGGGCATGCACGTGAGCTTTCCTCCCGAGCTGTAGCAGCAGTTTCACGTTTCCCTTCACGTGGATCAAGGGATCTTTGGCTTTCCACGAGGATTTCCCACAGGGCTGTCCCACATGCCACCGTGGTGTGAGTCGATCGTCGCTTGAAAGTCGAGGCAGTGCAGGAAACAGGTTTCCTGGGAATGGACTGAGACATCTGGGGACTCTGGGAATGGTAGCACGACCCTGGAGTTCCTCTCGCCTTTCCTGTGGAGAGCGCCTCCTCTTGAGATGCGATGGGAACGCGGGGAATTCTTTCCCCACCACGGAGGGAAAGGATCCCTACTCTCGAACGAGGAGGCGGAAACGGGGCTCCTCTGGATGGGCGGAACTCTCGTGCTTCCTCTCGAGTGGAGACGGGTATGTCGGGAACTTCTTGAGTTGCAGCAAGGGTGTGAAGGACCCTTTGGAAGTTCCAGAGGTTAGGTGTGATTAGCCTCGAGACGCCTCAGCGGAAATGGGCCTCATATCGCCTGGAGGGGAGTACCTCCTGGATTTTTCTCGAGTTGCGGCAGGTGCTCTCGACTTACGACGGGGACGCTCAGGGACCAGCTCTGGTGGCCTCAGGAAAGGCCAGTCCCCCATGCGAGGTGCTGGGGCCTCTCGGATTCCTCTCCCGTCGTTACCCGGGCCTAAGATCTTGTGTGGAGTCGGTGCCGGAACCTGGGGATTCCTCTCCAGTGCTGACATGGTTCTTGGGGAACTTCTGGAGTCTTCCCAGGGGAGTCAGTCCTCGTCAGTGGGGCATGCAGTGCACTTTCCTCCCGAGCTGTAGGAGCAGTGTGGCGCTTCCCTTCGAGTGGTCAAGGGATGTGTGGCTTTCCCTCGAGGCTTTCCCACGAGGCTTTCCCACAGGGCTGTCCCACGTGCCACCATGGTGTGAGTCGATCCTCGGCTTCAAAGTCGAGGAAGTGCAGGGAAAACAGGTTTCCCTGGAATGGACTGAGACATCTGGGGGACTCCGGGAATGGTGGCACGACCCTGGAGTTCCTCTCGCCTTTCCTGTGGAGAGCGCCTCCTCTTGAGATGCGACGGGAACGCGGGGAATTCTTTCCCCACCACGCAGGGAAAGGATCCTCCTCTCGAGCTAGGAGGCGGAATCAGGTCTCCTCTGGATGTGGGCGGGACTCTCGTGCTTCCTCTCGAGTGGAGACGGGAATGTCGGGAACTTCTTGAGTTGCAGCACGGGTGTGAATGACCCTTTGGAAGTTCCAGATGTTAGATGTGATTAGCCTCGAGACGCCTCAGCGGAAATGGGCCTCATCTCGCCTGGAGGGGAGAACCTCCTGGATTTTCTCGAGTTGCGGCAGGTGCTCTGGGCTTACGACGGGGACCTCAGGGACCCGCCCTGCTGGCCTCAGGAAAGGCCAGTCGCCATGCGAGTTGGTCGGGGGCCTCTCGGGATTCCTCTCCTGTCGATGCTGGGGCCTAAGACCTCGTGTGGAGTCGGCCCCGGAGCCTGAGGATTCCTCTCAGTGCTGACATGGAACTTGGGGTACTTCTGGAGTCTCCCCAGCGGAGTCAGTCCTCGTCTCTAGTGGGGGCATGCACGTGGGCTTTCCTCCCGAGCTATAGCAGCAGTGTCGCGCTTCCCTTCCTGTGGATCAAGGGATCTGTGGCTTTCCCTCGAGGCTTTTCCCACCAGGCTTTCCCATGAGGCTTTCCCACAGGGCTGTCCCACGTGCCACCGTGGTGTGAGTCGATCCTCGGCTTGAAAGTCGAGTCAGTGCAGGGAAAACAGGTTTCCTTGGAATGGACTGAGACATCTGGGCGACTCTGAGTATGGTGGCACGACCCTGGAGTTCCTCTCGCCTTTCCTGTGGAGAGCGCCTCCTCTTGAGATGCGACGGGAACGCGGAATTCTTTCCCCACAAGCAGGGAAAGGATCCCTCCTCTCGAGCTAGGAGGCGGAAACGGGCTCCTCTGGATGTGGGTGGAACTCTCGTGCCTCCTCTCGAGTGGAGACGGATATGTCGGGGAACTTCTTGAGTTAAAGCAAGGGTGTGAAGACCCTTTGGAGGATCCAGAGTTAGGTGTGATTATCCTCGAGAAGCCTCAGTGGAAATGGGCTCATCTCGCCTGGAGGTGAGAATCTCCTGGATTTTTCGAGTTGCGGCAGGTGCTCTCGACTTACGATGGGGACCTCAGGGAACCGCTCTGGTGGCTCAGGATAGGCCAGTCCCCATGCGAGTTGCTCGGGGGCTTCTCGGATTCCTCTCCGTCGATACCGGGGCCTAAGATCTTGCGTGGAGTCGGTGCCGTAACCTGACCATTCCTCTTCAGTGCTGACATGGATATTGGGGTACTTCTGGAGTCTGCTCAAGGGAGTCAGTCCTCGTCTCGAGTGGGGGCATGCACGTGCGCTTTCCTCCCGAGCTGTAGCAGCTGTGTCACGCTTCCCTTTGCGAGGATCAAGGGATCTGTGGCTTTCCCTCGAGGTTTTCCCATGAGGCTTTCCCATGAGGCTTTCCCACAGGGCTGTCCCACGTGCCACCGTGCTGTGAGTCGATCCTCGGCTTGAAAGTCGAGACAGTGCAGGGAAAAAAGTTTCCCAGGAATGGACTGAGACATCTGGGGGACTCTGGGAATGGTGGCACGACCCTGGAACTCCTCTCGCCTTTCCTGTGGAGAGCGCCTCCTCTTGAGATGCGACGGGAACGCCGGGAAATCTTTCCCGACACGAAGGGAAAGGATCCCTCCTCTCGAGCTAGGAGGCGGAAACGGGGTCCTCTGGATGTGGCGGGACTCTGTGTTTCCTCTCGAGTGGAGACGGGTATGTCGGGGAACTTCTTGAGTTGCACCAAGGGTGTGAAGGACCCATTGGAAGTTCCAGAGGTTAGGTCTGATTAGCCTCGAGACGCCTCAGCGGAAATTGGCCTCATCTCGCCTGGAGGGGAACCTCCTGATTTTCTCGAGTTGCGGCAGGTGATCTCGACTTACTACGGGGACCTCAGGGACCCGCTCTGGTGGCCTCAGGAAAGGCCAGTCCCCATGCGAGTTGCTCGGGGGCCTCTCGGATTCCCCTCCCGTCGATGCCGGGGCCTAAGACATCGTGTGGGAGTCGTGCCGGAACCTGAGGATTCCTCTCCATGCTGAATGGATCTGGGTACTTCTGGAGTCTCCCAGCGGAGTCAGTCCTCGTCTCGAGTGGGGCATGCACGTGCGCTTTCCTCCCGAGCTGTAGCCAGCAGTGTCACGCTTCCCTTCCGTGGATCAAGGGATCTGTGCTTTCCTCGAGGCTTTCCCACGAGGGATTTCCCACAGGCGCTGTCCCACGTGCCACCGTGGTGTGAGTCGATCCTCGGCTTGAAAGTCGAGCAGTGCAGGAAAACAGGTTTTCCTGGAATGGACTGAGACATCTGGGGACTCTGGGAATGGTGGCACGACCCTGGAGTTCCTCTCGCCTTTCCTGTGGAGAGCGCCTCCTCTTGAATGCGACGGGAACGCGCGGAATTCTTTCCCGACCACGCAGGGAAAGGATCCCTCTCTCGAGCTAGAGAGCGAAACGGGGGCTCCTCTGATGTGGCGGGACTCTCGTGCTTCCTCTCGAGTGGAGACGGGTATGTCGGGGAACTTCTTGAGTTGCAGCAAGGTGTGAAGGACCCTTTTGGAAGTTCCAGAGTTAGTGTGATTAGCCTCAGACGCCTCAGCGGAAATGGGCCTCATCTCGCCTGGAGGGGAGAACCTCCTGGATTTCTCGAGTTGCGCAGTGCTCTTGACTTACGACGGGGACCTCAGGGACCCTCTGGTGGCCTCAGGAAGGCAGCCCCATGCGAGTTCCTCGGGGGCCTCTCGGGATTCCTCTCCCGTCGATGCCCGGGCCTAAGACCTTGTGTGGAGTCGGTGCCGGAACCTGAGGATTCCTCTCCAGTGCTGACATGGATCTTGGGTACTTCTGGAGTCTCCCCAGGGGAGTCAGTCCTCGTCTCGAGTGGGGGCATGCACGTGCGCTTTCCTCCCGAGCTGTAGCAGCAGTGTGGCTTCCTTCGGTGGATCAGGGATCTGTGGCTTTCCTCGAGGCTTTCCCAGAGGCTTTCCCACGAGGCTTTCCCACAGGGTGTCCCACGTACCACCGTGTGTTGAGTCGATCCTCGGCTTGAAAGTAGAGCAGTGCAGGGAAAACAGGTTTCCCTGGAATAACTGAGACATCTGGGGGACTCTGGGAATGTGGCAGACCTGGAGTTCCTCTCGCCTTTCCTGTGGAGAGCGCCTCCTCTTGAGAAGCGATGGGAAGCGGGGAATTCTTTCCCCACCACGCAGGGAAAGGATCCTCCTCTCGAGCTAGGAGCGGAAACGGGGCTCTCTGGATGTGGGCGGGACTCTCGTGCTTCCTCTCGATGAGAGGGTATGTCGGGAACTTCTTGAGTTTGCAGCAAGGGTTGAGGACCCTTTGGAAGTTCCAGAGTTAGGTGTGATTAGCTCGAGAAGCCTCAGCGGCAAATGGCCTCATCTCGCCTGGAGGGGAGAACCTCCTGGATTTTCTTGAGTTGTGCAGGTGCTCTCGACTTCGACGGGACCTCAGGGACCCGCTCTGGTGGCCTCAGGAAAGGCCAGTCCCATGCGAGTTGCTCGGGGGCTCTCGGGATTCCTCTCCCATCGATCCGAGCCCTAAGACCTTGTGTGGAGACGGTCCCGAACTGAGGATTCCTCTCCAGTGCTGACGTGGATCTTGGGGTACTTCTGGAGTCTCCCCAGGGGAGTCATTCGTCTCTCGAGTGGGGCATGCACGTGTGGCTTTCCTCCCAGCTTTAGCAGCAGTGTCACGCTTCCCTTCGGTGGATCAAGGGATCTGTGGCTTTCCCTCGAGGCTTTCCCAAGAGCTTTTCCTCGAGGTTTTCCCACGAGCGTTTCCCACAGCTGTCCACGCCACCTGGTGTGAGTCGATCCTGGCTTGAAAGTCGAGGCAGTGCAGGAAAACAGTTTCCCTGGAATGGACGGAGAATCTGTGGACTCTGTGAATGGTGGTACGACCCTGGAGTTCCTCTCGCCTTTCCTGTTGAGACCGACTCCTCTTGAGATGCGACGGGAACACCGGGAATTCTGTCCCGACCACACAGGTAAAGGATCTCTCCTCTCGAGCTAGGAGGCGGAAACGGGGCTCCTCTGGATGGGGGCGGGACTCTCGTGCTTCCTCTCGAGTGGAGACGGGTATGTCCGGGAAATTCTTGAGTTGCAGCAAGGGTGTGAAGGACCCTTTTGAAGTACCAGAGGTTAGGGTTGATTAGCCTCGAGACGACTCATCGGAAATGGGCCTCATCTCGCCTGGAGGCGAGAACCTCCTCGATTTTCTCGAGTTGCGGCAGGTGTTCTCGATTTTACGACGGGGACCTCATGGACCAGCTCTGGTGGCCTCAGGAAAGGCCAGGCCCCATGCGAGTTGCACGGGGGCCTCCCGGGATTCCTCTCCCGTCGATGCCGGTGCCTAAGACCTTGTGTGGAGTTGGTGCCGGAACCTGAGCATTCCTATCCAGTGGTGATATGGATCTTGGGGTACTTCTGGAGTCTCCCCAGGGGAGTCAGTCCTCGTCTCGAGTGGGGGCATGCACGTGTGATTTCCTCCCGAGCTGTAGCAGCAGTGTCGCGCTTCCCTTCGCATGGATAAAGGGATCTGTTGCTTTCCCTCGAGGATTTCCCTCGAGACTTTCCCTTTTCCACGAGGATTTTCCCACGAGGCTTTCCCACGGCTTTCCCACAGGGCTGTCCCACGTGGCACCGTGGTGTGAGTCGACCCTCGGCTTGAAAGTCGAAACAGTGCAGGGAAAAGAGGTTTCCCTTGAATTACTTAGACATCTGGAGGACTCTATGAATGGTGGCACGACCCTGGAGTTCCTCTCGCCTTTCCCGTGGAGAGTGCCTCCTCTTGAGATGCGACGGGAACGCCGGGAATTCTTTCCTGACCACGCAGGGAAAGGATCGCTCCTCTCGAGCTAGGAGGCGGAAACGGGGATTCTCTGGATGTGGGCGGGACATTCGTGCTTCCTCTCGAGTGGAGACGGGTATGTAGGGGAACTTCCTGAGTTGCAGTAAGGGTGTGAAGGACCCTTTGGAAGTTCCAGAGGTTAGGTGTGATTAGCCTTGAGATGCCTCAGCGGAAATGGGCCTCATCTCTCCTGGATGGGAGAACCTCCTGGATTTTCTCGAGTTGCGGCAGGTGCTCTCGACTTAGGTCGGGGATCTCAGAGACCCGCTCTGGTGGCCTCAGGAAAGGCCAGTACCCATGCGAGTTGCTCGGGAGCCTCACAGGATTCCTCTCCCGTCGATGCCGGTCCTAAGACCTTGTGTGGAGTCGGTGCCGGAACCTGAGGTTTCCTCTCCAGTGCCAACATGGATCTCTGGGTACTTCTGGAGTCTCCCCAGGGGAGTCAGTCCTCTTCTCGAGTGGGGGCATGCACGTGCGCTTTCCTCCCGAGCTGGAGCAGCAGTGTCACGCTTCCCTTCGCCTGGATCAAGGGATCTACGGCTTTCCCCAAGGCTTTGCCACGAGGCTTTCCCACGAGGCTTTTCCACGAAGCTTTCCCACAGGGCTGTCCCACGTGCCACCATGGTGTGAGTCGATCCTCGGCTTGAAAGTTGAAACAGTGCAGGGAAAACAGGTTTCCCTGGAATGGACAGAGACATCTGGAGGACTCTGGGAATGGCGGCACGATCCTGGAGTTCCTCTCGCCTTTCCTGTGGAGAGTGCCTCCTCTTGAGATGCGACAGGAACGCCGGGAATTCTTTCCCGAACACGCAGGGAAAGGATCCCTCCTCTCGAGCTAGGAGGAGGAAACGGGGCTCCTCTGGATGTGGCCGGACTCTCGTGCTTCCTGTCGAGTGGAGACGGGTATGTCGGGGAACTTCTTGAGTTGCAGCAAGGGTGTGAAAGACCCTTTGGAAGTTCGAGATGTTAGATGTGATTAGCCTCAAGTCGCCTCAGCGGAAATGGGTCTCATCTCGCCTGGAGGGGAGAACCTCCTGGATTTTCTCGAGTTGCGGCAGGTGCTCTCGACTTACGACGGGGACCTCAGGGACGCGCTCTGGTGGCCCAGGAAAGGCCAGTCCCCATGCTAGTTGCACGGGGGCCTCTCGGGATTCCTCTCACGTCGATGCCGGGGCCTAAGACCTTGTGTGGAGTCGGGGCCGGAAGCTGAGGATTCCTCTCCAGTGCTGACATGGATTTTGTGGTACTTCTCGAGTCTCCACAAGGGAGTCAGGCCTCGTCTCGAGTGGGGGCATGAGCGTGCCCTTTCCTCCCATGCTGTAGCAGCAGTGTCACGCTTCCCCATGCCTGGACCAAGGGATCTGTGGCTTTCCCTCGAGTCTTTCCCACTAGGCTTTCCCACAGGGCTGTCCCACGTGTGACGGTGGTGTGAGTCGATCCTCGGCATGAAGGCCAAGGCAATGCAGGGAAAACAGGTTCCTGTGGAATGGACTGAGACATCTGGGTGAGTCTCGGAATGGTGGCACGACCCTGCAGTTCCTCTCCCCTTACCTTTGGAGAGCGCCTCCTCTTGAGATGCGATGGGAATGCCGGAATTCTTTCCCGAAAAATCAGGGAAAGGATCGCTCATCTCGAGCTACGAGCCGGAAACGGAGCTCCTCTGGATGTGGCCGGAACACTCGTGCTTCCTCTTGAGTGGAGACGGGTATGTCGGGGAACTTCTCGAGTTGCAGCATGACTGTGAAAGACTCTTTGGAAGTTCAGAGGTCACGTGTGATTAGCCTCGAGACACCTCAGGGGAAACGGGCCTCATCTCGCCTGGAGGAGAGAACCGCCTGGATTTTACCGAGTTGCGGCAGGTGCTCTCGACTTACGACGGGGACCTCAGGGACCCGCTCTGGTGACCTCAGGAAAGGCCAGTCCCCATGCGAGTTGCTAGAGGGCCTTTCGCTATTCCACTCCCGTCGATGCCAGGGCCTAAGACCTTGTGTGGAGTCGGGGCGCGAATCTGAGGATTCCTCTCCAAGGCTGGCATGCATGTTGGGGTACTTCTGGAGTCTCCCAAGGGGAGTCAGTCCTCGTCTCGAGTGGGGGCATGCACGTGCGCTTTCCTTCCGTGCTGTAGCAGCAGTGTCACGCTTCCTTCGCGTGGATCAAGGGACCTGTGGCTTTCCCTCAAGGCTTTCCCACGAGACTTTCCCACAGGGCCTCCCACGTGTCACCGTGGTGTGAGTCGATCCTTGGCGTGAAAGTCGAAGCAGTGCAGGAAAACAGATCCTCTGGAATGACTGAGATATCTGGGGACCTTGGAATGGTGCACGACCATGAGTTCTTCTCGCCTTTCCTGTGCAGTGGGCCTCCTAATGAGAAGCTTCGAAACG
>NW_017195217.1:0-9018 GCF_001704415.2 Capra hircus
TGGGAATGGTGGCACGACCCTGGAGTTCCTCTCGCCTTTCCTGTGGAGAGCGCCTCCTCTTGAGATGCGACGGGAAAGCCGGGAATTCTTTCCGACCACGCAGAGAAAGGATCCCTCCTCTCGAGCTAGGAGGCGGAAACGGGTCCTCTGGATGTGGGCGGGACTCTCGTGCTTCTCTCGAGTGGAGACGGGTATGTCGGGAACTTCTTGAGTTGCAGCAAGGGTGTGAAGGACCCTTTGGAAGTTCCAGAGGTTAGGTGTGATTAGCCTCGAGACGCCTCAGCGGAAATGGGCCTCATCTCGCCTGGAGGGAGAACCTCCTGGATTTTCTCGAGTTGCAGCAGGTGCACTCGACTTATGACGGGGACCTCAGGGACCGCTCTGGTGGACTCAGGAAAGGCCAGTCCCCATGATAGTTGCTTGGGGGCCTCTCGGGATTCCTCTCCCCGTCGATGCCGGGCCTAAGACCTTGTGTGGAGTCGGTGCCGGAACCTGAGGGTTCCTCTCCAGTGCTAACATGGGTCTTGGGGAATTTCTGGAGTCTCCCCAGGGGAGTCAGTCCTCGTCTCGAGTGGGGGCATGCACCTGCGCTTTCCTCCCGAGCTGTAGCAGCAGTGTCACGCTTCCTTCCGCGTGGATCAAGGGATCTGGCTTTCCCTCGAGGCTTTCCCACGATGCTTTCCTCGAGGCTTTCCAACAGGGCTGTCCCTCGTGCCACCGTGGTGTGAGTTGATCCTCGGCTTGAAAGTCGAGGCAGTGCGGGAAAACAGGTTTCCCTGGAATGGACTGAGTCATCTGGGGACTCTGGAATGGTGGCACGACCCTGGAGTTCCTCTCGCCTTTCCTGTGGAGAGCGCCTCCTCTTGAGATGCGACGGGAATGCCGGGAATTCTTTCCCGACACGCAGGGAAAGGATCCCTCCTCTCGAGCTAGAGGCGGAAAGGGGCTCCTCTGGATGTGGGCGGGACTCTCGTGCTTCCTCTCGAGTGGAGACGGGTATGTCGGGGAACTTCTTGAGTTGCAGCAAGGGTGTGAAGGACCCTTTGGAAGTTCCAGAGGTTAGGTGTGATTAGCCCGAGACGCCTCAGCGGAAATGGGCCTCATCTCGCCTGGAGGGAGAACCTCCTGGATTTTCTCGAGTTGCGGCATGCTCTCGACTTACGACGGGGACCTCAGGGACCGCTCTGGTGGCCTCAGGAAAGGCCAGTCCCCATGATAGTTGGGGGCCTCTCGGGATTCCTCTCCCGTCGATGCCAGGGCCTAAGACCTTGTGTGGAGTCGGTGCCGGAACCTGAGGATTCCTCTCCAGTGCTGACATGGATCTTGGGGGACTTCTGGAGTCTCCCCAGGGGAGACAGTCCTCTCTCGAGTGGGGTATGCACGTGCGCTTTCCTCCCGAGCTGTAGCAGCAGTGTCACGCTTCCCTTCGCGTGGATCAACGGATCTTTGGCTTTCCCTCGAGGCTTTCCACGAGGCTTTCACACGAGGCTTTCCCACAGGGCTGTCCCACGTGCCACCGTGGTGTGAGTCGATCCTCGGATTGAAAGTCGAGGCAGTGCAGGGAAAACAGGTTTCCCTGGAATGGACTGAGACATCCAGGGGACTCTGGGAACGGTGGCACGACCCTGGAGTTCCTCTTCCCTTTCCTGTGGAGAGTGCCTCCTCTTGAGATACAACGGGAACGCCGGGAATTCTTTCCGGACCACGCAGTGAAAGGATCCCTCCTCTTGAGCTAGGAGGCGGAAACGGAGCTCCTCTGGATGTGGGCGGGACTCTCGTGCTTCCTCTCGAGTGGAGACGGGTATGTCGGGGATCTTCTTGAATTGCAGCAAGGGTTTGAAGGATCCTTTGGAAGTTCCAGAGGTTCGGTGTGATTAGCCTCGAGGCGCCTCAGGGAAATGGGCCTCATCTCGCCTGGATGGGAGAACCTCCTGGATTTTCTCGAGTTGCGGAAGGTGCTCTCGACTTACGATTGGGACCTCAGAGACCCGCTCTGGTTTCCTCAGGAAAGGCCAGTCCCCATGCGAGTTGTTTGGGGGCATCTCGGAATTCCTCTCCCGTCGATGCCGGCGCCTTATACCTTGTGTGGAGTCGGTGCCGGAACCTGAGAATAACTCTCCAGTGCTTACATGGTTCTTGGGGTACTTCTGGAGTCTCCCAGGTGAGTCAGTCCTCATCTCTAGTGGGGCATGCATGTGCACTTTCCTCCAGAGCTGTAGCAGCAGTGTCACGCTTCCCTTCTCGAGGATCCAGGGATCTGTGGCTTTATCTGGAGGCTTTCCCACGATGCTTTTTCATGAGGATTTCCCACAGGGCTGTCCCACGTGCCACCGTGGTGTGAGTCGTTCCTCGGATTGAAAGTCGAGGCAGTGCAGGGAAAACAGGTTTCCCTGGAATGGACTGAGACATCTGGGGGACTCTGGGAATGGTGGCACCACCCTGGAGTTCCTCTCGCCTTTCCTGTGGAGAGCACCTCCCTTGAGATGTGACGGAAACGCCGGGAATTCTTTCCCGACCACGCAGGGAAAGGATCCCTCCTCTCGAGCTAGGAGGCGGAAACGAGGCTCCTCTGGATGTGGGCGGGACTCTCGTGCTTCCTCTCGAGTGGAGACGGGTATGTCGGGGATCTTCTTGAATTGCAGCAAGTGTGTGAAGGACCCTTTGGAAGTTCCAGAGGTTAGGTGTGATAAGACTCGAGACGCCTCAGCGGAAATGGGCCTCATCTCGCCTGGAGGGGAGAACCTCCTGGATTTTCTCGAGTTGCCGCAGGTGCTCTCGGCTTACGACGGGGACCTCAGGGACCCGCTCTAGTGCCCTCAGGAAAGGCCCGTCCCCATGCGAGTTGCTCGTGGGCCTCTACTGATTCCTCTCCCGTCTACTCCGGAGCCTGAGACCTTGTGTGGAGTCGGTGCCGGAACCTGAGGATTCCTCTCCAGTTCTGACATGGATCTTGGGGTCCTTCTGGAGTCTCCCAGGGGAGTCAGTCCTCGTCCCAAGTGTGGCGTGCCCGTGCGCTTTCCTCCCGAGCTTTTAGCAGCAGTGTCACGCTTCCCTTTGCGTGGATCCAGGGATCTGTGGCTTTCTCTGTATGCTTTCCCACGAGGCTTTCCCACTAGGCTTTTCACAGGGCTGTACCACGTGCCACCGAAGTCTGAGTCGATCCTCGGCTTGAAAGTCGAGTCATTGCGGGGAAAACAGGTTTCCCTGGAATCGACTGAGACATCTGGGGGACTCTGGAGAATGGTGGCATCGACCCTGGAGTTCCTCTCGCCTTTCCTGTGGAGAGCGGCCTCCTTCTTGAGATGCGACGGGAACGCCGCGGAATTCTTTCCCGACCACGCAGGGAAAGGATCCCACCTCTCGAGCTATGAGGCTGGAAACGGGGCTCCTTCTGGATTGTGGGCGGGAACTACTCATGCTTCCTTTCGAGTGGAGACGGGTATGTCGAGGAACTTCTTAAGATTTGCAGCAAGGGTGTGAAGGGACCCTTTGGAAGTTCCAGAGGTTAAGGTGTGATTAGCCTTCGAGATGGCCTCAGCGGCAAATAGGGTCTCATCTCGCCTGGAGGGGGAGAACATCCTGGTATTTTCTCCGAGTTGCGGCCAGGTGCTCTCGACTTACGACGGGGACCTGCAGGGACCCGCTTCTCATGGCCTCAGGAAAGGCCAGTCAGATCCAAGACAGCACTGCGAGTTGCTCGGAGAGACCATCTCGTAGATGGTCTCTCCGAGCCACTCGCATGGTCTTGGATCTTGCGGCCTTTCCTGAGGCCACTGAGAAGCGGGTCCCTGCGGTCCCCGTCGTAAGTCGAGAGCACCTGGCGCAACTCGGAGAAAAATCAGGATGTTCTCCCCTCCAGGCAAATGAGAGCCCTATTTGCCGCTGACACATCTCAGAGGCTAATCACACCTTAAACCTCTGGAACTTCCAAAGGGTCCCTTCACACCCTTGCTGCAAACTCAAGAAGTTCCCTCGACATACCCGTCTCCACTCAAGAGGAAGCATCGATGAGTTCCGCCCACATACCAGAAGGAGCCCCGTTTCAGCTCCTCATAGCTCGAGAGGTAGGGATCCTTTCCCTGCGTGGTCGGGAAAGAATTCCCGGCGTTCCCGTCGCATCTCAAGAAGGAGGCGCTCTCCACAGGAAAGGCGAGAGGAACTCCAGGGATCGTGCCACCATTCTCCAGAGCCCCCAGATGTCTCAGTCGATTCCAGGGAAACCTGTTTCACCCGCAACTGACTCGACTTTCAAGCCGAGGATCGACTCAGACTTCGGTGGCACGTGGTACAGCCCTGTGAAAAGCCTAGTGGGAAAGCCTCGTGGGAAAGCATACAGAGAAAGCCACAGATCCCTGGATCCACGCAAAGGGAAGCGTGACACTGCTGCTAAAGCTCGGGAGGAAAGCGCACGGGCACGCCACACTTGGGACGAGGACTGACTCCCCTGGGAGACTCCAGAAGGACCCCAAGATCCATGTCAGAACTGGAGAGGAATCCTCAGGTTCCGGCACCGACTCCACACAAGGTCTCAGGCTCCGGAGTAGACGGGAGAGGAATCAGTAGAGGCCCACGAGCAACTCGCATGGGGACGGGCCTTTCCTGAGGGCACTAGAGCGGGTCCCTGAGGTCCCCGTCGTAAGCCGAGAGCACCTGCGGCAACTCGAGAAAATCCAGGAGGTTCTCCCCTCCAGGCGAGATGAGGCCCATTTCCGCTGAGGCGTCTCGAGTCTTATCACACCTAACCTCTGGAACTTCCAAAGGGTCCTTCACACTTGCTGCAACTCAAGAAGTTCCCCGACATACCCGTCTCCACTCGAGAGGAAGCACGAGAGTCCCGCCCACATCCAGAGGAGCCCCGTTTCCATCTCTAGCTCGAGAGGAGGGATCCTTTCCCTGCGTGTCGGGAAAGAATTTCCGGCGTTCCCGTCGCATCTCAAGAGGAGGCGCTCTCCACAGGAAAGGCGAGAGGAACTCCAGGTTCATGCCACCATTCCCAGAGTCCCCAGATGTCTCAGTCATTCCAGGGAAACCTGTTTTCCCTGCACTGCCTCGACTTTCAAGCCGAGGATCGACTCACACACGGTGGTACGTGGGACAGCCCTGTGGGAAAGCCTCGTGGGAAAGCCTCATGGGAAAGCCTCGAGAAAGTCACAGACCCTTGATCCACGTGAAGGGAAGCGTGACACTGCTGCTACAGCTCGGGAGGAAAGCCCGTGACGCCCCCACTCGAGACGAGGACTGACTCCCCTGGGGAGACTCCAGAAGTACCCCAAGATCCATGTCAGCACTGGAGAGGAATCCTCAGGTTCCGGCACTGACTCCACACAAGGTCTTAGGACCCAGCATCGACGGGAGAGGAATCCCGAGAGGCCCCGAGCAATTTGCATGGGGACTGGCCTTTCCTGAGGCCACCAGAGCGGGTCCCTGAGGTCCCCGTCGTAAGTCGAGAGCACCTGCCGCAACTCGAGAAAATCCAGGAGGTTCTCCCCTCCAGGCGAGATGAGGCCCATTTCCGCTGAGGCGTCTCGAGGTAATCACACCTAACCTCTGGAACTTCCAAAGGGTCCTTCACAACCTTGCTGCAACTCAAGAAGTTGCCCGACATACCCGTCTCCACTCGAGAGGAAGCACGAGAGTCCCGCCCACATCCAGAGGAGCCCCGTTTCCGCCTCCTAGCTCGAGAGGAGGGATCCTTTCCCTGCGTGGTCGGGAAAGAATTCCCGGCGTTCCCGTTGCATCTCAAGAGGAGGCACTCTCCACAGGAAAGGCAAGAGGAAATCCAGGGTCGTGCCACCATTCCCAGAGTCCACCAGATATCTCAGTCCATTCCAGGGAAACCTGTTTTCCCTGCACTGCCTCGACTTTCAAGCCGAGGATCGACTCACACCACGGTGGCACGTGGGACAGCCCTGTGGAAAAGCCTCGTGGAAAGCCTCGTGGGAAGCCTCGAGGGAAAGACACAGATCCCTTGATCGACCTGAAGGGAAGCATGACACTGCTGCTACAGCTCGGAAGGAAAGCGCACGTGCATGCCCCCACTCAAGACGAGGACTGACTCCCTGGGGAGACTCCAGAAGTACCCCAAGATCCATGTCAGCAATGGTGAGGAACCCTCAGCTTCCGGACTACTCCACACAAGGTCTTAGGCCCAGCATCGACGGGAGAGGAATCCCGAGAGGCCCCGAGCAACTCGCATGGGGACTGGCCTTTCCTGAGGCCACCAGAGCGGGTCCCTGAGGTCCCCGTCGTAAGTCGAGAGCACCTGCCGCAACTCGAGAAAATCCAGGAGGTTCTCCCCTCCAGGCGAGATGAGGCCCATTTCCGCTGAGGCGTCTCGAGGCTAATCACATCTAACCTCTGGAACTTCCAAAGGGTCCTTCACACCCTTGCTGCAACTCAAGAAGTTCCCCGACATACCCGTCTCCACTCGAGAGGAAGCACGAGAGTCCCGCCCACATCCAGAGGAGCCCCGTTTCCGCCTCCTAGCTCGAGAGGAGGGATCCTTTCCCTGCGTGGTCGGGAAAGAATTCCCGGCGTTCCCGTCGCATCTCAAGAGGAGGCGCTCTCCACAGGAAAGGCGAGAGGAACTCCAGGGTCGTGCCACCATTCCCAGAGTCCCCAGATGTCTCAGTCCATTCCAGGGAAACCTGTTTTCCCTGCACTGCCTCGACTTTCAAGCCGAGGATCGACTCACACCACGGTGGCACGTG
Source organism: Capra hircus (assembly GCF_001704415.2). Classification (NCBI taxonomy): domain Eukaryota; kingdom Metazoa; phylum Chordata; class Mammalia; order Artiodactyla; family Bovidae; genus Capra; species Capra hircus. Next base: position 6,711 of record NW_017195217.1, read on the forward strand.
GGACAGACTGTGGGAAAGCCTCGTGGGGAAAGCCTCGAGGGAAAGCCACAGATCCCTTGATCCACGCGAAGGGAAGCGTGACACTGCTGCTACAGCTCGGGAGGAAACGCACGTGCATGCCCCACTCGAGACGAGGACTGACTCCCTGGGGAGACTCCAGAAGTACCCCAAGATCCATGTCAGCACTGGAGAGGAATCCTCAGGTTCCGGCACCGACTCCACACAAGGTCTTAGGCCCAGCATCGACGGGAGAGGAATCCGAGAGGCCCCGAGCAACTCGCATGGGGACTGGCCTTTCCTGAGGCCACCAGAGCGGGTCCCTGAGGTCCCCGTCGTAAGTCGAGAGCACCTGCCGCAACTCGAGAAAATCCAGGAGGTTCTCCCCTCCAGGCGAGATGAGGCCCATTTCGCTGAGGCGTCTCGAGGCTAATCACACCTAACCTCTGGAACTTCCAAAGGGTCCTTCACACCCTTGCTGCAACTCAAGAAGTTCCCCGACATACCCGTCTCCACTCGAGAGGAAGCACGAGAGTCCCGCCCACATCCAGAGGAGCCCCGTTTCCGCCTCCTAGCTCGAGAGGAGGGATCCTTTCCCTGTGTGTCGGGAAAGAATTCCCGGCGTTCCGTCGCATCTCAAGAGGAGGCGCTCTCCACAGGAAAGGCGAGAGGAACTCCAGGGTCGTGCCACCATTCCCAGAGTCCCCCAGATGTCTCAGTCCATTCCAGGGAAACCTGTTTTCCCTGCACTGCCTCGACTTTCAAGCCGAGATCGACTCACACCACGGCACACCACACCCTGTGGGAAAGCCTCGTGGGAAATCCTCTTGGGAAAGCCTCGAGGGAAAGCCACAGATCCCTTGATCCACGCCTATGGAAGCGTGACAAGGCTGTTACAGATAGGGAGGAAAGCGCACGTGCATGCCCCCACTCGAGACGAGGACTGACTCCCCTGGGGAGACTCCAGAAGTACCCCAAGTTCTATGTCGGCACTGGAGAGGAATCCTCAGGTTCCGGCACCGACTCCACACAAGGTCTTAGGCCCCAGCATCGAGGGGAGAGGAATCCCGAGAGGCCCCCGAGCAACTCGCATGGGGACTGGCCTTTCCTGAGGCCACCAGAGCGGGTCCCTGAGGTACCCGTCGTAAGTCGAGAGCACCTGCCGCAACTCGAGAAAATCCAGGAGGTTCTCCCCTCCAGGCGAGATGAGGCCCATTTCCGCTCAGGCGTCTCGAGGCTAATCACATCTAACCTCTGGAACTTCCAAAGGGTCCTTCACACCCTTGCTGCAACTCAAGAAGTTCCCCGACATACCCGTCTCCAGTCCAGAGGAAGCACCAGAGTCCGGACCACATCCAGTGGAGCCTCGTTTCCGCCTCCTACCTCGAGAGGAGGGATCCTTTCCCTGCGTTGTCGGGAAAGGATTCCCGGCGTTCACGTCGCACCTCAAGAGGAGGCGCTCTCCACAGGAAAGGCGAGAGGAACTCCAGGGTCGTGCCACCATTCCAGAGTCCCCCAGATGTCTCAGTCCATTCCAGGGAAACCTGTTTTCCCTGCACTGCCTCGACTTTCAAGCCGAGGATCGTCTCACACCACGGAGGCAAGTGGGACAGCCATGTGGGAAAGCCTCGTGGGAAAGCCTCGTGGAAAGCCTCGAGGGAAAGGCACAGGTCCCTTGATCCACGCGAAGGGAAGCGTGACACTGCTGTACATCTCGGGAGGAAATCACACGTGCATGCCCCCACTCGAGACGTGGACTGACTCCCCTGGGGAGACTCCAGAAGTACCCCAAGATCCATGTCAGCACTGGAGAGGAATGCTCAGGTTCCGACATCTACTCCACACAAGATCTTAGGCCCCGGCATCGACGGGAGAGAATCCTGAGAGGCCCCCGAGCAACTCGCATGGGTACTGGCCTTTCCTGAGGCCACCAGAGTGGGTCCCTGAGGTCCCCGTCGTAAGTCGAGAGCACCTGCCGCAACTCGAGAAGATCCAGGAGGTTCTCCCCTCCGGGCGAGGTGAGGCCCAATTCCGCTGAGGCGTCTCGAGGCTAATCACACCTAACCTCTGGAACTTCCAAAGGTCCTTCACACCCTTGCCGCAACTCAAGAAGTTCCCCGACATACCCGTCTCCACTCGAGAGGAAGCACGAGATTTCCTACCACATCCAGAGGAGCCCCCGTTTCTGCCTCCTGCCTCGAGAGGAGGGATCCTTTCCCTGCGTGGTCGGGAAAGAATTCCCGGCGTTCCCGTCCCATCTCAAGAGGAGGCGCTAACCACAGGAAAGGCAAGAGGAACTCCAGCGGTCGTG
>NW_017195218.1:0-9017 GCF_001704415.2 Capra hircus
CTGGAATTCAAAGGGTCGCTTCACAATCTTGCTGACACCTCAAGAAGTTCCCGACTTACCCGTCTTCCACTCGAGAGGAAGCAGCGAGAGTCCGCGCGACAATCCAGAAGAGAACCCGTTTCTGCCTCCTCAGCTCGAGAGGAGGGATCCTTTCTCTGGGCGTGTTCGGAGGAAGAATTCCCGGCGTTCCCAGTCGCATCCACAGAGGAGACACTCTCCACAGGAAAGGCGAGAGGAACTCCAGGTCGCTGCCACCATTCCCAGATCCCCCAGACCTGTCTCAATCCATTCCAGGGAAACCTGTTTTCCCTGCACTGCCTCGACTTTCAACCGAGATCGCCTCAACACACGGTGGCAATTCGTGGTACAGCCCTGTGAAGAAAGCCCGTCGTGGGAAAGCCTCGTGGGAAAGCCCCAAGGGAAAGCCACAGACTCTTGATCCACGCGAGGGAAGCGTGACACTGCTGCTACCAGCTCGGGAGGAAAGCGCACGTGCATCGCCCGCTCGATAGCGAGGACTGACACTCCCTGGGAGACTCCAGAAGTACCCCAGGATCCATGTCTGCACTGGAGAGGAATCCTCAGGTTCCCGCAACCAACTCCACACAAGGTCTTAGGCCCGTACATCGACGTGAGAGGAATCCGCGAGAGGCCCCAGAGCAACTCGCATGGGGACTGGCCTTCCTGAGGCCAGCACAGCGGGTCCCTGAGGTCCCCGTCGTAAGTCGAGAGGCACCTGCCGCAACTCGAGAAAAACAGGAGGTTCTCCCCTCCAGGTGAGCTGAGTCCCATTTCCGTTGAGGTATCTCGAGGCTAAATCACACCTTACCTCTGGAACTTCCAAGTCCTTCACACCCTTACTGCAACTCAAGAAGTTCCCCGACATACCCTTCTCCACTCGAGAGGAAGCACGAGAGTCCAGCCTACATCCAGAGGAGCCCCGTTTCTGCCTTCTAGCTGAAGAGGGGATCCTTTCCCTGCGTGGTCGGATAGAATTCCCGGTGTTCCCGTCACATCTCAAGAGAATCGCGCTCCACAGGAAAGGTGAAGAGAACTCCAGGTCGTGCCACCATCCAGAGTCCCCCTGGATCTCTCAGTCCATTCCAGGGAAACCTGTTTTCCCTTCACTGCCTCGACTTTCAAGCCGAGGATTCGACTCACACCTCGGTGGCACGTGGGACAGCCCTGTGGGAAAGCCTCATGGGAAAGCCTCGTGGGAAAGCCCGTCGGAAAAGCCTCGTGGGAAAGCCTCGAGGGAAAGGCACAGATCCCTTGATCCAAGCATACAGAAGCGTGACATACTGCTGCTTCAGCTCAGGAGAAAGCGCACGTGCATGCCCCCGCTCGAGACGAGGACTGACTCCCTGGGAGACTGCAGAAGTACCCCAGGATCCATGTCTGCACTGGAGAGGAATGCTTCAGGTTCCGGCACCGGACTCCATACAAGATCTTAGGCCGCTGGCATCGACGAGAGAGGAATCCCGAGAGGCCTCAAAGCAACTCGCATGTGGACTCGGCGCTTTCCTGAGGCAACCAGAGCGGGTCCCTGAAGTCCCGTCGTAAAGTCGAGAGCGCCTGCCGCAACTCGGAGAAAATCCAGGAGGTTTTCCCCCTCACAGGCGAGGTGAGGCCCATTTCCGCTCAGGCATCTCGAGGCAAATCACACCTATCATCTGGAAATTCCAAAGGGTCCTTCACAACTTGCTGCACCTCAAGAATTTCCCCGACATACACGTCTCCACCGAGAGGAAGTACTAGAGTCCCGCCATATCCAGAGGTCCCCGTTTGCGCCTCATAGCTCGGAGGAGGATTCCTGTCCCTCGCGAGGTCGGAAAAGAATTTCCGGCAATCCCGTTTCGCATCCCAAGCTGAGGCGCTCTCCACAAGAGCGGCGAGAGGAATCCAGGGTCGTGCCACCATTGGCCAGAGTTCCACTGATGACTCATCAGTCCATTAAAGTGGAAAATCTTTTTCCCCAGCACTGCCTCGACTTTCAAGCCGAGGACGACACACACCAAGGTGGACGTGGACAGCACTGTGGGAAAGCCTCGTGGGAAAGCTTCGTGGAAAGCCTAGATGGAAAGACACAGATCCCATGATCCACGCGAGGGAAGCGTGATACTGCTGCTACAGCTCGGGTGGAAAGCCACGTGCATCCCCACTCGAGACGAGGACTGGCTCCCCTGGGAGACTCCAGAAGTACCCCAAGATCCATGTCAATCACTGCGAAGAGAATCCTGTCAGGTTCTGGCACCGACTGCACACAAGGCTTAGCCCCGGCATGGAAGGGAGAGGAATCCGAAGAGGCCCCGAGCAACTCAGCATGGGGACTGCCTTTCCTGAGGCCACGCAGAGCGGGTCCCTGAGGTCCCCGTCGAAAGTCGAGAGCACCTGCTGAAACTCGAGAAATTCCAGGAGGTTTTCTCCCTCCAGGCGAGATGAGGCCCGTTTCCCGCTGAGGCCTATCGAGGATAATCACACCTAACCTCTGGAACTTTCAAAGGGTCCTTCACACCCTTTCTGCAAACTCAAGAAGTTCCCCGACATACGCCTCTCCACTGCGAGAGAAAGCAGGAGAGTCCCGCCCACATCCAGAGGAGCGCCCGTTTCCGCCTCTGCTCGAGAGGAGGGATCCTTTCCTGCGTGGTCGGAAAGAATTCCTGGCGTTCACCGTCGCATCTCAAGAGGAGGCGCTCTCCACAGGAAAGGCGAGAGGAACTCCAGGGTCGTGCCACCATTCCCAGAGTCCCCCCATATGACTCGTCCATTACAGGGAAATCTGTTTCCTCCACTGCCTCGACTTTCAAGCCGAGGATCGACTCACACCACGGAGGCACGTGGGACAGCCCTGTGGGAAAGCTCGTGGGAAAAGCCTCGTGGGAAAGCCTCGAGGGAAAGCCCCTGGATCCTTGATTCAGCGTGAAGGCAATGTGAAACTGCTGCTAGAGTGGGAGGAAAGCACACGTGCATGCCCCTCTTGAGACGAGGACTGACTCCCCTGGGGAGACTCCAGAAGTACCCCCAGATCATGTCAGCACTGGAGAGGAATCCTCCGTTTCCGACACCGACTCCACAAAAGGTCTTAGCCCGCATCGTCTCTAGAGGAATCCCGAGAGGCCCCGCAACTCGCATGGGGACTGGCCTTTCCTGAGGCCACAAGAGCGGGTCCCTGAGGTCCCCGTCGTAAGTCGAGAGGCACTTGCCGCAACTCGAGAAAATCCAGGAGGTTCTCCCCTCCAGTCGACATGAGACCCATTTCTGCTGAGGCGTCTCGAGGCTAATCACACCTAACCTCTGGAACTTCCAAAGGTCCTTCACACCCTTGCTGCAACTCAAGAAGTTCCCCGACATACCCGTCTCCACTCGAGAGGAAGCACGAGAGTTCTGCCCACATCCAAAGGAGCCCCGTTTCCTACTCTTGCTCGAGAGAAAGGATCCTGTCCCTGCGTGATGGGAAAGAATTCCCGGTGTTCCTTTCGCATCTCAAGAGGAGGCGCTCTCCACAGGAAAGGCGAGAGGAACTCCAGGGTCGTGCCACCACTCCACAGTCCCCAGATGTCTCAGTCCATTCCAGGGAAACCTGCTTTCCCTGCACTGCCTCGACGTTCAAGCCGAGGATCGACTCACACCACGGAGGCACGTGGGACAGCCCTGTGGGAAAGCCTCGTGGGAAAGGCTCGTGGGAAAGCCTCGAGGGAAAGCCCCTGATCCCTTGATTCCACGTGAAGGCAAGTGTGAAACTGCTGCTAGAGTGGGAGGGAAAGCACACGTGCATGCCCCCTCTTGAGACGAGGACTGACTCCCCTGGGGAGACTCCAGAAGTACCCCAAGATCCATGTCAGCACTGGAGAGGAATCCTCCGTTTCCGGACACCGACTCCACAAAAGGTCTTAGGCCCCGGCATCGTCTCTAGAGGAATCCCGAGAGGCCCCTGAGCAACTCGCATGGGGACTGGCCTTTCCTGAGGCCACAAGAGCGGGTCCCTGAGGTCCCCGTCGTAAGTCGAGAGCACTTGCCGCAACTCGAGAAAATCCAGGAGGTTCTCCCTCCAGTCGACATGAGACCCATTTCTGCTGAGGCGTCTCGAGGCTAATCACACCTAACCTCTGGAACTTCCAAAGGGTCCTTCACACCCTTGCTGCAACTCAAGAAGTTCCCCGACATACCCGTCTCCACTCGAGAGGAAGCACGAGAGTTCTGCCCACATCCAAAGGAGCCCCGTTTCCTACTCTTGCTCGAGATAAAGGATCCTGTCCCTGCGTGATGGGAAAGAATTCCCGGCGTTCCTTTCGCATCTCAAGAGGAGGCGCTCTCCACAGGAAAGGCGAGAGGAACTCCAGGGTCGTGCCACCACTCCCACAGTCCCCCAGATGTCTCAGTCCATTCCAGGGAAACCTACTTTCCCTGCACTGCCTCGACGTTCAAGCCGAGGATGGACTGACACCAAGGTGGCACGTGGGACAGGCCTGTGGGAAAGCCTCGTGGGAAAGCCTCGAGGGGAAGGCACAGATCCCTTGATCCACGCGAAGGGAAGCACGACACTGCAGCTACAGCTCGGGGGAAAGCGCAGGTGCATGCCCCCCACACGAGACGAGGCCTGACTCCCCTGGGGAGACTCCAGAAGTACCCCAAGATCAATGTCAGCACTGGACAGGAATCCTTAGGTTCTGGCACCGGTCTTCACACAAGGTCTTAGGCCCTGGCATCGATGGGAGAGGAATCCCGAGAGGCCCCCGAGCAACTCGCATGGGGACTGGCCTTTCCTGGAGGCGCCACCAGAGCGGAGTCCCAGGGGTCCCCGTCATAAGTCGAGGAGCACCTGCCCGCAACTCGAGAAAATCCCTAGGAGGTGTTCTCTCCTTCTCTCGAAGTGGAGCCGGGGTATTGTCAGGGAACTGTTTTGAGTTGCCAGCAACCGGTGTGAAGGACCCTTTGGAAGTTCCAGAGGTTAGGTGTGATTAGCCTCGAGACACGAAAGCGGAATGGGCCTCATCTCGACTGGAAGGGAGAACCTCCTGGATTTTCTCGAGTTGCGGCAGGTGCTCTCGACTTATGACGGGGACCCCTGGACCCGCTCTGGTGGCCTCAGGAAAGGCCAGTCCCCATGCGAGTTGCTCGGGGGCCTCTCGGGATTCCTCTCCCATCGATGCCAGGGCCTAAGACCTTGTGTGAAGACGGTGCCAGAACCTAAGGATTCCTGTCCAGTGCTGACATTGATCTTGGGGTACTTCTGGAGTCTCCCCAGGGGAGTCAGGCCTCGTCTCGTGTGGGGGCATGCACCTGCGCTTTCCCCCCGAGCTGTAGCTGCAGTGTCGTGCTTCCCTTCGCGTGGATCAAGGGATCTGTGCCTTCCCCTCGAGGCTTTCCCACGAGGCTTTCCCACAGGCCTGTCCCACGTGCCACCTTGGTGTCAGTCCATCCTCGGCTTGAACGTCGAGGCAGTGCAGGGAAAGTAGGTTTCCCTGGAATGGACTGAGACATCTGGGGGACTGTGGGAGTGGTGGCACGACCCTGGAGTTCCTCTCGCCTTTCCTGTGGAGAGCGCCTCCTCTTGAGATGCGAAAGGAACGCCGGGAATTCTTTCCCATCACGCAGGGACAGGATCCTTTATCTCGAGCAAGAGTAGGAAACGGGGCTCCTTTGGATGTGGGCAGAACTCTCGTGCTTCCTCTCGAGTGGAGACGGGTATGTCGGGGAACTTCTTGAGTTGCAGCAAGGGTGTGAAGGACCCTTTGGAAGTTCCAGAGGTTAGGTGTGATTAGCCTCGAGACGCCTCAGCAGAAATGGGTCTCATGTCGACTGGAGGGGAGAACCTCCTGGATTTTCTCGAGTTGCGGCAAGTGCTCTCGACTTACGACGGGGACCTCAGGGACCCGCTCTTGTGGCCTCAGGAAAGGCCAGTCCCCATGCGAGTTGCTCAGGGGCCTCTCGGGATTCCTCTAGAGACGATGCCGGGGCCTAAGACCTTTTGTGGAGTCGGTGTCGGAAACGGAGGATTCCTCTCCAGTGCTGACATGGATCTTGGGGTACTTCTGGAGTCTCCCCAGGGGAGTCAGTCCTCGTCTCAAGAGGGGGCATGCACGTGTGCTTTCCTCCCACTCTAGCAGCAGTTTCACACTTGCCTTCACGTGAATCAAGGGATCAGGGGCTTTCCCTCGAGGCTTTCCCACGAGCCTTTCCCACGAGGCTTTCCCACAGGGCTGTCCCACGTGCCTCCGTGGTGTGAGTCGATCCTCGGCTTGAAAGTCGATGGCAGTGGAGGGAAAACAGATTTCCCTGTAATGGACTGAGTCATATGGGGGACTCTGGGAATGGTGGCACGACCCTGGAGTTCCTCTCGCCTTTCCTGTGGAGAGCGCCTCCTCTTGAGATGCGACGGAACGCCCAGGAATTCTTTCCCGACCACGCAGGGAAAGGATCCCTCCTCTCGAGCTAGGAGGCGGAAACGGGGCTCCTCTGGATGTGGCGGGACTCTCCTGCTTCCTCTCCAGTGGAGACGGGTATGTCGGGGAACTTCTTGAGTTGCAGAAAGGGTGTGAAGGACCCTTTGAAAGTTCCAGAGGTTAGGTGTGATTAGCCTCGATAGGCCTCAGCGGAAACGGGCCTCATCTCGCCTGGAGGGGAGAACCTCCTGGATTTTCTCGAGTTTCAGCAGGTGCTCTCGACTTTCGACGGGGACCTCAGGGACCCGCTCTGGTGGCCTCAGGAAAGGCCAGTCCCCATGCGAGTTGCTCGGGGGGCCTCTCGGGATTCCTCTCCCTTCGATGCCGGGGCCTAAGACCTTGTGTGCAGTCGGTGCCAGAACCTGAGGATTCCTCTGCAGTGATGACATGGATCTTGGGGTACTTCTGGAGTCTCCCCAGGGGAGCCAGTCCTCGTCTCGAGTGGGGCATGCACGTGCGCTTTCCACCCGAGCTGTAGCAGCAGTATCACGCTTCCCGCGTGGATCAAGGGATCTGTGTCTTTCCATCTAGGCTTTCCCACGAAGCTTTCCCACGAGGCTTTCCCACAGTGCTGTCCCACGTGCCACCTTGGTGTGTGTCGATCCTCGGCTTGAAAGTCGAGGCAGTGCTGGGAAAACAGATTTCCCTTTAATGGACTGAGTCATCAGTGGAACTCTGGCAATGGTGGCACGACCCTGGAGTTCCTCTCGCCTTTCCTGTGGAGAGCGCCTCGTCTTGGATGCGACGGGAATGCCGGAAATTCTTTTCCGACCTCGCAGGGACAGGATCCCTCCTCTCGAGCTATGAGGCGCAAACGGGGCACCTCTGGATATGGCGGGACTCTAGTGCTTCCTCTCGAGTGGAGACGGGTATGTCGGGGAAATTCTTGAGTGCAGCAAGGGTGTGAAGGACCCTTTGGAATTTCCAGATGATAGGTGTGATTTGCCTCGAGATGCCTGAGCGGAAATGGGCCTCACCTCGCCTGAGGGGGAAAACCTCCTGGATTTTCTCGAGTTGCGGCAGGCGCTCTCGACTTACGACGGGGACCTCAGGGACCCGCTCTGGTGGCCTCAGGAAAGGCCAGTCCACATGCGAGTTGCTTTGGGGCCTCTCGGGATTCCTCTCTCGTCGATGCCAGGGCCTAAGATCTTGTATGGAGTCGGTGCCGGAACCTGAGCATTCCTCTCCAGTGCAGACATGGATCCTGGGGTACTTCTGCAGTCTCCCCAGGGGAGTCAGTCCTCGTCTCGAGCGGGGCATGCACGTGCGCTTTCCTCCTGAGCTGAAGCAGCAGTGTCACGCTTCCGTATGCTTGGATCAAGGGATCTGTGCCTTTCCCTCGAGGCTTTCCCACGAGGCTTTCCCACGAGGCTTTCCACGAGGCTTTCCCATGAGGCTTTCCCACAGGGCTGTCCCACGTGCCACCGTGGTGTGAGTCGATCCTCGGCTTGAAAGTCGAGGCAGTGAAGGGAAAACAGGTTTCCCTGGAATGGACTGAGAGATCCAGGGGACTCTGGGAATGGTGGCACGACCCTGGAGTTCCTCTCACCTTTCCTGTGGAGCGCGATCCTCTTGAGATGTGACGGGAACACCGGGAATTCTATCCCGACCACGCAGGGAAAGGATCCCTCCTCTCGAGCTAGAAGGCGGAAACGGGGCTCCTCTGGATGTAGGCGGACTCTCGTGCTTCCTCTCGAGTGGAGACGGGTATGTCGGGGAACTTCTTGAGTTGCAGTAAGGGTGTGAAGGACCCTTTGGAAGTTCCAGAGGTAAGGTGTGATTAGCCTCGAGATACCTCAGCGGAAATGGGACTCAGCTCACCTGGAGGGGAGAACCTCCTGGTTTTTCTCGAGTTGCGGCAGGTGCTCTCGACTTACGACGGGGACCTCAGGGACCGCTGTGCTGGCCTCAGGAAAGGCCAGTCCCATGCGAGTTGCTCTGGGGCCTCTCGGGATTCCTCTCACGTCGATGCACGGGCCTAAGACCTTGTGTGGAGTTGGTGCCGGAACCTGAGGATTCCTCTCCAGTGCAGACATGGATCCTGGGGTACTTCTGGAGTCTCCCCAGGGGAGTCAGTCCTCGTCTCGAGCGGGGGCATGCACGTGCGCTTTCCTCCCGAGCTGTAGCAGCAGTGTCACGCTTCCCTTCGCGTGGATCAAGAGATCTGTGGCTTTCCCTTGAGGCTTTCCACGAGGCTTTCCCACGAGGCTTTTCACAGGGCTGTACCACGATGCCACCGTGGTGTGAGTCGATCCTCGGCTTGAAAGTCGAGGCAGTGCAGGGAAAACAGGTTTCCCTGGAATGGACTGAGACATCTGGGGACTCTGGGAATGGTGGCACGACCCTGGAGTTCCTCTCGCCTTTCCTGTGGAGAGTGTCTCCTCTTGTGATGCGACGGGAACGCCGGGAATTCTTCCCGAACACGCAGAGAAAGGATCCCTCCTCTCGAGCTAGGAGGCAGAACGGGTCTCTTCTGGATGTGGGCGGACTCTCGTGCTTCCTCTCGAGAGACGGGTAAGTCGGGAACTTCTTGAGCGTGCAGCAAGATTGTGAAGCGACCCTTTGATATTCCAG
>NW_017195219.1:0-9016 GCF_001704415.2 Capra hircus
GCTAATCACACCTAACCTCTGGAACTTCCAAAGGGTCCTTCACACCCTTGCTTGCAACTCAAGAAGTTCCCCGACATACCCGTCTCCACTCAAGAGAATCGGAGAGTCCCGCACATATCCAGAGTGGCCCCGTTTCCGCCTGCTAGCTCGAGAGGAGGGATACTTTCCCTGCGTGTAGGGAAAGAATTCCCGGCGTTCCCGTCGCATCTCAAGAGGAGGCGCTCTCCACAGGAAAGGCGAGAGGAACTCCCAGGGTCGTCCACCATTTCCCTGAGTCCCCCAGATATCTCAGTCCATTCCTGGGAAAACTGTTTTCCCTTCACTGCATCGATTTAAAAGCCGAGGGATCGACTCACACCACCCGTGGCACGTGGAAAGCCTGTGGGAAAGCCTCTTGGGAAAGCTCGTGGGAAAGCCTCGAGGGAAAGCCACAGATCCCTTGATCCATGCGAAGGGAAGCGCGACACTGCTGCTATAGCTCAGGAGGAAAGCGCACGTTCATGACCCCAGTCGAGACGAGGACTGACTCCCCTGGGGAGACTCCAGAAGTACCCCAATATCCATGTCAGCACTGGAGAGGAATCCTCAGGTTCTGCACTGACTCCACACAAGGTTTTAGGCCCCAGCATCTACGGGAGAGGAAACCCGAGAGCCCCCCGTGTGGCCCCCGAGCAACTCGCGCAGGGGACTGGCCTTTCCTGAGGCCACCAGAGCGGGTCCCTGTGGTCCGCGTCGTAAGTCGAGAGCACCTCCCGCAACGCGAGAAAATCCAGGAGGTTCTCCCTTCCAGGCGAGATGAGGCCCATTTCCGCTGAGGCGTCTTGAGGCTAATCACACCAAACCTCTGGAACTTCCAAATGGTCCTTCACACACTTGCTAAAACTAAAGAATTCGCCGACATACCCGTCTCCACTCGAGAGGAAGCACGAGAGTCCCGCCACATCTAGAGGAACCCCGTTTCCGCCTCCTAGCTCGAGAGGAGGGATCCTTTCCCTGCATGTTTGGGAAATAATTCCCGGCGTTCCCGTCGCATCTCAAGAGGAGGCACTCTCCACAGGAAAAGCCGAGCGGAACTCCGGGATCGTTCCACCATTCCCAGAGTCCCCCAGATGTCTCAGTTCATTCCAGGGAAACCTGTTTCCCTACACTGCCTCGACTTTCAGGACGAGGATCCACTCACACCACGGTGGCACGTGGGACAACCCTGTGGGAAAGCCTCGTGTGAAAGCCTCGTCGGGAAAGCCTCGAGGGAAAGCCACAGTTGCTTTGATCAACCCGAAGGGAAGTTTGACACTGCTGCTGCTACAGCTCGAGAGGAAAGCGCACGTGCATGCCCCCACTCGAGACGACGACTGACTCCCCTGGGGAGACTCCAGAAGGACCCCAAGATCCCCGTCAGCACTGGAGAGGAATCCTCACGTTCCGGCACCGACTCCACACAAGGTCTTAGGCCACGGCATCGACGGGAGAGGAATCCCGAGAGGCCCCGAGCAACTCGCATGGGGACTGGCCTTTCCTGAGGCCACCAGAGCGGGTCCCTGAGGTCCCCGTCGTAACACGAGAACACCTGCACCATCTAGAGAAAATGCAGGAGGTTCTCCCCACCAGGGGAGATGAGGCCCATTTCCTCTGAGGCGTCCCCATGCTAATCACACCTAACCTCTGGATCTTCCAAAGGTTCCTTCACACCCTTGCTGCAACTCAAGAAGTTCCCGACATACCCGTCTCCACTCAAGAGGAAGCACGAGAGTCCGTCCAATCCAGAGGAGCCCCTTTTTTCCGACTCCCAGCTCGAGAAGAGGGATTCTTTCACTGCGTCGTCTGGAAAGAATTCCCGGGCGGTTCCGTCGCATCTCAAGAGGAGGTGCTCTCCACAGGAAAGGCGAGAGGAACTCCAGGGTGGTGCCACCATTCGCAGAGTCCCCCAGATGTCTCAGTCCATTCCACGGAAACCTGTTTTCCCTGCATTTTCTTTGCTTTCAAGCCGAGGATCGAACGACTCACACCACGGTGGAACGTGGGACAGCCCTTTGGGAAAAACCTCTTGGGAAAGCCTCGTGGGAAAGCCTCGAGGGAAAGCCCCTGAACCCTTGATCCACGCAAAGGGAATCTCGACACTGCTGCTACAGCTCGGGAGGAAAGCGCACGTGCATGCCCCCACTCGAGACGAGGTCTGACTCCCCTGGGGAGACTCCATAAGTACCCCAAGAAGCATGTCAGCACTGAAGAGGAATGCTCAGATTCCGGCACCGATGCCACACAAGATCTTAGGCCCCGGCATCGACGGGAGAGGAATCCCGAGAGGCCCCGAGCAACTCGCATGGGGTCTGGCCTTTTCTGAGGCCACCAGAGCGTGTCCCTGAGGTCCCCGACGTGAGTCGAGAGCACCTGTCGCAACTCGAGAAAATCCAGGAGGTTCTCCCTCCAGGAGAGATGAGGCCCATTTCCACTGAGGCGTCTCGAGGCTAATCAAATCTAACTTCTGGAACTTCCAAAGGGTCTTTCACACTTTTGCTGCAACTCAAGAAGTTCCCCGACATACCCGTCTCCAGTAGAGAGGAAGCTCCATATTCCCGCCCACATCCAGAGGAGCCCCGTTTCCGCCTCCTAGCTCGAGAGGAGGGATCCTTTCCCTGCGTGGTAGGGAATGAATTCAAGGTGTTTCCGACGCATCTCAAGAGGAGGCGCTCTCCACAGGTAAGGGGAGAGGAACTTCAGGGTCGTGTCACCATTCCCAGAGTCCCCCAGAGGTCTCAGTCCATTCCAGGGAAACCTGTTTTCCCTGCACTGCGTCGACTTTCAAGCCGAGTATCGACTCACAACAAGGCGGCACGTGGGACCACCCTGTGGGAAAGGCTCGTGGGAAAATCACGTGGGAAAGCCTCAAGGGAAAGCCACTGATCCCTTGATCCACGCGAAGGGAAATGCAACACTGCTGCTACAGCTCGGGAGGAAAGCGCACGTGCATGCCCCACTCGAGACGAGGACTGACTCCCCTGGGGAGACTCCAGAAGTACCCCAAGATCCATGTCAGCACTGGAGAGGAATCCTCAGGTTCAGGCACCAACTCCACACAAGGTCTTAAGCCCCGGCATCGTCGGGAGAGTAATCCCGAGAGGACCCCGAGCAACTCGCATGGGGACTGGCCTTTCCTGAGGCCACTAGAGCGGGTCCCTGAGGTCCCCATCGTAAGTCGAGAGCACCTGCCGCAACTCGAGAAAATCCAGGAGGTTCTCCCCTCCAGGCGACATGAGGCCCATTTCCGCTGAGGCGTCTGGAGGCTAATCACATCTAACATCTGGAACTTCCAAAGAGTTCCTTCACACCCTTGCTGCAACTCAAGAAGTTCCCCGACAAACCGGTCTCCACTCGAGAGGAAGCACGAGAGTCCCGCCCACATCCAGCGGAGACCCTTTTCCGACTCCTAGCTCGAGAGGAGGGATCTTTTCCCTGCGTGGTCGGAATGATATTCCCGGCGTTCCCGTCGCATCTCAAGAGGAGGCGCTCTCCACAGGAAAGGCGAGAGGGACTCCAGGTCGTGCCACCATTCCCAGAGTCCCCCAGATGTCTCAGTCCATTCCAGGCAAACCTGTTTTCCCTGCACTGCCTTGACTTTCAAGCGAGGATCGACTCACACCACGGTGGCATGTGGGACAGCCATGTGGGAAAGCCTCGTGGGAAAGCCTCTTGGAAAGCCTCTTGGGAAAGCCTCGAGGAAAGCCACAGATCCCTTGATCCACGCGAAGGGTAGCGTGACACTGCTGCTTCAGCTCGGGAGGAAAGCGCACGTGCATTCCCCCACTCGAGACGACGACTGACTCCCCTGGGGAGACTCCAGAAGTGCCCCGAGATCCATGTCAGCACTGGAGGTGAATGCTCAGGATCCGGCACTACTCCACACCAAGATCTTAGGCCCCGGCATCCACGGGAGAGGAATCCCGAGAGACCCCGAGCAACTCGCATGGGGACAGGCCTTTCCTGAGGCCACCACACCCGGTCCCTGAGTTCCCCGTCATAAGTCGAGAGCACCAGCCGCAACTCGAGAAAATCCAGGAGGTTCTCCCCTCCAGTCGAGCTGAGACCTATTTCCGCTGAGGTATCTCGAGGCTAATCACACCTTACCTCTGGAACTTCCAAAGGGTCCGTCACTTCCTTGCTGCAACTCAAGAAGTTCCCGACATACCCGTCTCCACTCAAGAGGAACCGAGGGTCCCGCCCATATCCAGAGTGGCCCCCGTTTCAGCCCGCTAGCTCGAGAGGAGGCATCCTTTCCCTGCGTGGTCGGGAAAGAATTCCTAGCGTTCCCGTCTCATCTCAAGAGTAGGCGCTCTCCACAGGAAAGGCGAGAGGAACTCCAGTATCAGGCCCCATTCCCAGAGTCCCCCAGATGTTTCAGTCCATTCCAGGGAAACCTGTTTTCCCTGCACTGCGTCGACTTTCAAGCCGAGGATGGACTCACACCGCGATGGCACGTTGGACAGCCCTGTGGGAAAGCCTCGAGCGGGAAAGCCACAGATCCCTTGATCCACGCGTAGGGAAGAGTAACATTGCTGCTACAGCTCGGGAGAAAAGCGCACGTGCATGCCCCCACTCGAGACGAGGACTTACGCCTCTGGGGAGATTCCAGAAGTCCCGGAAGATCCATGTCGGCACTGGAGAGGAAGTCCTCACGGTTCCGGCACTGACTCCACACAAGGTCTTAGGCCCCGGCATCGACAGGAGAGGAATCCCGAGAGGCCCCGAGCAACTCGCATGGGGACTGGCCTTTCCTGAGGCCAGCCAGAGTGGGTCCCTGAGTCCCCGTCGTAAGTCGAGAGCATATGCCGCAACTCGAGAAAATCCAGGAGGTTCTCCCCTCCAAGCGACATGAAGCCCATTTCCGCTGAGGTATCTCGAGGCTAATCACAGCTTACCTCTGGAACTTCCAAAGGGTCCTTCACACCCTTTTGTAACTCAAGAAGTTCCGCGACATAACCGTCACAACTCGAGAGGAAGCAGGAAAGTGCCGCCCACATCAAGAGGAGCCACGTTTCCGCCTCCTAACTCGAGAGGTTTGATCCTTTCCCTGCGTGGTGGGGGAAAGAATTCGCGGCGTTCCCGTCGCATCTCAAGAGGAGGCGCTCTCCAGAGGAAAAAGCGAGAGGAACTCCAGGTTCTGTGCCACCATTGTCAGAGTCCCCCAGATGTCTCAGTCCATTCCAGGGAACCTGGTTTCCCTGCACTGCCTCGACTTTTAAGCGAGGATCGACTCACACCACTGTGGCACGTGGGAAAGCACTGTGGGAAAGCCTCGTGGGAAAGCCTCATGGGAAAGTCTAGAGGGAAAAGCCACAGATCCCTTGATACACGAAAAGGGAAGCGTGACTCTGCTGCTACAGCTCGGGAGGAAAGCGCACGTGCATGCCCCCACTCGAGACGAGGACTTACGCCTCTGGGGAGACTACAGAAGTCCCCGAAGATCCATGTTGGCACTGGAGAGGAATCCTCAGGTTCCGGCACTGACTCCACACAAGGTCTTTGGCCCCAGGCATCGACGGGAGAGGAATCCCGAGAGGCCCCGAGCAACTCGCATGGGGACTGGGCTTTCCTGAGGCCACCAGAGTGGGTCCCTGAGGTCCCCGTCGTAAGTCGAGAGCAACCTGCCCGCAACTCGAGAAAATCCAGGAGGTTCTTCCCCTCCAGGCGACATGAGGCCCATTTCCGCTGAGGTATCTCGAGGCTAATCACACCTTACCTCTGGAACTTCCAAAGGGTCCTTCACACCCTTGCTGCAACTCAAGAAGTACCCCGACATACCCGTCTCCACTCGAGAGGAAGCAGGAAAGTGCCGCCCACATCAAGAGGAGCCACCGTTTCCGCCTCCTAGCTCGAGAGGTTTGATCCTTTCCCTGCGTGGTGGGGAAAGAATTCGCGGCGTTCCCGTCGCATCTCAAGAGGAGCGCTCTGCAGAGGAAAAGCGAGAGGAAACTCCAGGTTCGTGCCACCATTGCCAGAGTCCCCCAGATGTCTCAGTCCATTCCAGGAACCTGGTTTCCCTGCACTGCCTCGACTTTCAAGCCGAGTATCGACTCACACCACAGTGGCACGTGGGGCAGCCCTGTGGGAAAGCCTCGTGGGAAAGCCTCGAGGGAAATCCACAGATCCTTGATCCACGCGAAGGGAAGCGTGACACTGCTGCTAAAGCTCGGGAGGAAAGCGCACGTGCATGGCCCCACTCGAGACGAGGACTGACACCCCTGGGGAGACTCCAGAAGTACCCCAAGATCCATGTCAGCACTGGAGAGGAATCCTCAGGTTCCGGCACCTACTCCACACAAGGTCTTAGGCCCCTGCATCGACGTGAGAGGAATCCCGAGAGGCCCCAGAACAACTTGCATGGGGACTGATCTTTTCTGAGGCCACCACAGTGGGTCCCTGCGGTCCCTGTCGTAAGTCGAGAGCACCTGCTGCAACTCGAGAAAATCCAGGAGGTTCTCCCCTCCAGGCGAGCTGATTCCCATTTCCGCTGAGGTATCTCGAGGCTAATCACACCTTACCTCTGGAACTTCCAAAGAGTCCTTCACACCCTTACTGGCAACTCAAGAAGTACCCCGACATACCCGTCTCCACTCGAGAGGAAGCACGAGAGTCCCGCCCACATCCAGAGGAGCCCCGTTTCCGCCTCCTAGCTCGAGAGCAGGGATCCTTTCCCTCCGTGGTCGGGATAGAATTCCCGGTGTTCCCGTCACATCTCAAGAGGAGGCGGGCTCCACAGGAAAGGCGAGAAGAACTCCACGGTCGAGCCACCATTCCCAGAATCCTCTGGATGTCTCAGTCCATTCCAGGGAAAAACTGTTTTCCCTGCACTGCGTCGACTTTCAAGCCGAGGATCGAATCACACCACGGTGGCACGTGGGACAGCCCTGTGGGAAACCCTCGTGGGAAAGCCTCGTGGGAAAGCCTCAAGGGAATGCCACAGATCCCTGTTTCCACGCGAAGGGAAGCGTTACAGTGCTGCTACAGCTCGGGAGGAAAGTGCACTTGCATGCCCAACTCGAGACGAGGGCTGACTCCCCTGGGGAGACTCCAGAAGTAGCCCAAGATCCATGTCAGCACTGGAGAGGAATCCTCAGGTTCTGGCACGACTCCACACAAGGTCTTAGGCCCTGGCATCGACTGGAGAGGAATCCCGAAAGGCCCGAGTAACTCGCAAGGAAATGGCCTTTTCCGAGGCCACCAGAGCTCGTCCCTGAGGTCCCCGTCGTAAGTCTAGTGCACCTGCCACAACTCGAGAAAATCCAGGAGGTTCTCCCTTCCAGGCGAGATGAGGCCCATTTCCGCTGAGGCGTCCTGAGGCTAATCACACCAGACCTCTGGAACTTCCAAAGGGTCTTTCACACCCTTGCTGCAACTCAAGAAGTTCCCCCGATATACCCGTCTCCACTCGAGAGGAAGCACGAGAGTCCCGACCACATCCAGAGGAGCCCCGTTTCCACCTCCTAGCTCGAGAGGAGGGATCCTTTCCCTGCGTGCTCGGGAAAGAATTCCCGGCGTTCCCGTCGCATCTCAAGAGGAGGCGCTCTCCACAGGAAAGGCGAGAAGAACTCCAGGGCCATGCCACCATTCCCAGAGTCCCCAGATGTCTCAGTCCATTCCAGGGAAACCTGTTTTCCCTGCACTGTTTTGACTTTCAAGCCGAGGAGCGACTCACACCATGGTGGCACGTGGGACAGCCCTGTGGAAAAGCCTCGTGGGAAACCTCTGGGAAAGCCTCGAGGGAATGCCACAGATCCCTTGTTCCACGCGAAGGGAAGCGTGACACTGCTGCTTCAGCTCGGGAGGAAAGCGCACGTGCATGCCCCCACCCGAGACGAGGACTGACTCCCCTGGGGAGATACCAGAAGTACCCCAAGATCCATGTCAGCACTGGAGAGGAATCCTCAGGTTCCGGCACCGACTCCACTCAAGGTCTTAGGCCCCAGCATCGTCGGGAGAGGAATCCCGAGAGGCCCCAAAGCAACTCACATGTGGACTGGCCTTTTCTGAGGCCACCAGAACAGGTCCCTGATGTCCCCGTGGTAAGTTTAGAGCTCCTGCTGCAACTCGAGAAAATCCAGGAGGTTCTCCCCTCCAGGCGAGATGAGGGCCATTTCCGCTGAGGCGTCTCGAGGCTATTCACACCTAAACTCTGGAACTTCCAAGGGGTCCTTCACACCCTTGCTCCAACTCAAGAAGTGCCCGAGATTCCCGTCTCCACTCAAGAGGGAGCACGAGAGTCCCGCCTACATCCAGAGGAGCCCCGTGTCCGACTCCTAACTCGAGAGGAGGGATCCTTTCCCTGCGTGGTCGGGAAAGAATTCCCTTTCCCGTCGCATGCATCTGGAGGTGCTCTCCACAGGAAAGGCGAGAGGAACTCCAGGGTCGTGCCACATTCCCAGAGTCCCCCAGATGTCTCAGTCCATTCCAGGGAAAACTGTTTTCCCTGCACTGCCTCGACCTTCAAGCCGAGGATCGACTCACACCACGGTGGCACGTGGGACAGCCCTGTAGAAAGCCTCGTGGGAAACCCTCGGGGAAAGCCTCAGGGAAAGCCACAGATCCCTGATCAACGCGAAGGGTAGCGTGACACTGCTGCTACAGCTCGCGAGGTAAGCGTACGTGCATTCCCCCACTCGAGACGAGGACTGAATCCCCTGGGGAGACTCCACAAGTACCCCAGATCCATTTCACACTGGAGAGGTATCCTCAGGTTCCGGCATCGACTCCACACAAGGTCTTAGGCCCCGGCATCGACGGAGAGGAATCCCGAGAGGCCCCCAAGCAACTCGAATGGGGACTGGCCTTTTCTGAGGCCAGCAGAGCGGGTCCCTGAGGTCCCCGTCGTAAGTCTAGAGCACCTGCTGCAACTCGAGAAAATCTAGGAGATTCTGCCCTCCAGGCGAGATGAGGCCCATTTCCGCTGAGGCGTCTCAAGGCTATTCTCACCTAAACTCTGGAACTTCCAAAGGGTCCTTCATACCCCTTGCTCCAACTCAAA
>NW_017195220.1:0-9016 GCF_001704415.2 Capra hircus
CCCAAATCCATGTCGGCACTGGAGAGTAATTCTCAGGTTCTGACACTGAGTCCACACAAGGTCTTAGGACCCAGCATCGACGGGAGAGGAATCCGAAAGGCCCCCGAGCAGCAACTCGCATGGGGACTGGCCTTTCCTGAGGCCACCACACCGGGTCCCTGAGTTCCCCGTCATAAGTCGATAGCACCAGCCGCAACTCGAGAAAATCCAGGAGGTTCTTCCCTCCAGGCGAGCTGAGACCTATTTCCGCTGAGGTATCTCGAGGCTAATCACACCTTATCTCTGGAACTTCCAAAGGGTCCGTCACTCCCTTGCTGCAACTCAAGAAGTTCCCGACATACCCGTCTCCACTCAAGAGAACCCGAGGGTCCCGCCCATATCCAGAGTGGCCCCGTTTCCGCCTGCTAGCTCGAGAGGAGGCATCCTTTCCTGCGTGTCGGGAAAGAATTCCTAGCGTTCCCGTCTCATCTCAAGAGTAGGCGCTCTCCACAGGAAAGGCGAGAGGAACTCCAGTATCAGGCTCCATTCCCAGAGTCCCCCAGATGTTTCAGTCCATTCCAGGGAAACCTGTTTTCCCCTGCACTGGTCGACTTTCAAGCCGAGGATGGACTCACACCGCGATGGCATGTTGGACAGCCCTGTGGGAAAGCCTCGTGGGAAAGCCTCGTGGGAAAGCCTCGAGGGAAAGACACAGATCCCTTGATCCACGCGTAGGGAAGAGTGACACTGCTGCTACAGCTCGGGAGGAAAGCGCACGTGCATGCCCCCACTCGAGACGAGGACTGACTCCATGGGGAGACTCCAGAAGTACCCCAAGATCCATGTCAGCACTGGAGAGGAATCCTCAGGTTCCGGCACCGACTCTGCACAAGGTCTTAGGCCCCGGCATCGACGGGGGAGGAATCCGAGAGGCCCGAGAAACTCGCATGGGGACTGGCCATCCTGAGGCCACCAGATCGGGTCCCTGAGGTCCCCGTCGTAAGTCGAGAGCACCTGCCGTACCTCGAGAAAATCCAGGAGGTTCTCCCCTCCATTCGAGATGAGGCCCATTTCCGCTGTGGCGTCTCGAGGCTAATCACATCTAACATTGGAACTTCCAAAGGGTCCTTCACACCCTTGCTGCAACTCAAGAAGTTCCCCGACGTACACGTCTCACTCGAGAGGAAGCACGAGAGTCCCGCTCACATCCAGAGGAGCCCCGTTTCCGCCTCCTAGCTCGAGGGAGGGATCCTTTCCCAGCGTGGTCGGGAAAGAATTCCCGGCGTTCCTGTTGCATCTCAAGAGGAGGTGCTCTCCACAGGAAAGGCGAGAGGAACTCCAGGGTCGTGCCACCATTCCCAGAGTCCCCTGGATGTCACAGTCAATTCCAGGGAAATCTGTTTTCCGTGCACTGCCAGGACTTTCAAGCCGAAGATCGACTCACATCTCGGTGGCACCTGGGACAGCCCTGTGGGAAAGCCTCGTGGGAAAGCCTCGAGGGACAGACACAGATCCCTTGATCCACGCGAAGTGAAGAACGGCACTGCTGCTGCAGCTCGGGAGGAAAGCGCACGTGCATGCCCCCTCTCGAGACGAGGACTGACTGCCCTGGGGAGACTCCAGAAGTACCCTAAGATCCATGTTTGCACTGGAAGGAATCCTCAGGTTCCGGCACTGACTCCACACAAGGTCTTAGGCCCCAGCATCGACGGGAGAGGAATCCCGAGAGGCCCCGAGCAACTCGCATGGGGACTGGCCTTTCCTGAGGCCACCAGAGCGGATCCCTGAGGTCCGGTCGTAAGTCGAGAGCACCTGCCGCATCTCGAGAAAATCCAGGAGGTTCTCCCCTCCAGGCGAGATGAGGCCCATTTCCGTTGAGGCAACTAGGGGGTAATCACACTTTAACTCTGGAACTTCCAAAGGGTCCTTCACACCCTTGCTGCAACTCAAGAAGTTCCCCAACATACCCGTGTCCACTCCAAGAGGAATCCGAGAGTCCCGCCCCATATCCAGAGTAGCCCCGTTTCCACCTGCTAGCTCGAGAGGATGGATACGTTCCCTGCGTGGTCAGGAAAGAATTCCCGGCGTTCCCGTCGCATCTCAAGAGGAGGCGCTCTCCACAGGAAAGGCGAGAGGAACTCCAGGGTCGTGCCACCATTCCCTGAGTCCCCCAGATGTCTCAGTCCATTCCAGGGAAAACTGTTTTCCCTTCACTGCTTCGATTTTAAGCCGAGGATCGACTCACACCACCGTGTCACGTGGGAAAGCCCTTTGGGAAAGCCTCGTGGGAAAGCCTCATGGGAAAGTCTAGAGGGAAAGCCACAGATCCCTTGATCCACGAAAAGGGAAGCCTGACACTGCTGCTACAGCTCGGGAGAAAAGCACACGTGCATGTCCCCACTCGAGACGAGGACTTACGCCTCTGGGGAGACTCCAGAAGTCCCCGAAGATCCATGTCGGCACTGGAGAGGAATCCTCAGGTTCTGGCACTGACTCCACACAAGGTCTTAGGCCCCGGCATCGACGGGAGAGGAATCCCGAGAGGCCCCCGAGCAACTCGCATGGGGACTGGCCTTTCCTGAGGCCACCAGAGTGGGTCCCTGAGGTCCCCGTCGTAAGTCGAGAGCACCTGCCGCAACTCGAGAAAATCCATGAGGTTCTCCCCTCCAGGCGACATGAGGCCCATTTCCGCTGAGGTATCTCGAGGCTAATCACACCTTACCTCTGGAACTTCCAAAGGGTCCTTCACACCCTTGCTGCAACTCAAGAAGTTCTCTGACATACCCGTCTCCACTCGAGAGAAGCACGAGAGTCCCGCCCACAACCAGAGGAGCCCCGTTTCGGCCTCCTAGCTCGAGAGGAGGGATCCTTTCCCTGGGTGCTCGGGAAAGAATTCCCGACGTTCAGGTCGCATCTCAAGGGGAGGCGCTCTCCACAGGAAAGGCGAGAGGAACTCCAGGGTCGTGCCACCGTTCCCTGAGTACCCCAGATGTCTCAGTTCATTCCAGGGAAACCTGTTTTCCCTGCACTGCTTCGACTTTCAAGGCGAGGATCAACTCACACCACTGTGGCACGTGGGACAGCCCTGTGGGGAAGCCTCGTGGGAAAGCCTTGTGGGAAAGCCTCGAGGGAAAGCTACAGATCCCTTGATCCACGCGAAAGGAAGCTTGACACTGCTTACTACAGCTCGGGAGGAAAGCGCACGTGCATCGACCCACTCGAGACGAGGACTGACTCCACTGGGGAGACTCCAGAAGTACCCCAAGATCCATGTCCAGCACTGGAGAAGAATCCTCAGGTTCTGGCACCGACTCAACACAATGTCCTAGGCCCCGGCATCGATGGGAGAGGAATCCCGAGAGGCCCGCTGAGCAACTCGCATGGGGACTGGCCTTTCCTGAGGCCACCAGAGCGGGTCCCTGAGGTCCCCATCGTAAGATGAAAGCACCTGCCGCATCTCGAGAAAATCCAGGAGGTTCTCCCCTCCAGGCGAGATGAGGCCCATTTCTGCTGAGGCAAATAGGGGGTAATCACACTAAACTCTGAAACTTCCAAAGGGTCCTTCACACCCCTTGCTGCAACTCAAGAAGTTCCCCGACATACCCGTCTCCACTCAAGAGGAACACGAGAGTCCCGCGCACTTCCAGAGTGGCCCCCGTTTCCGCCTGCTAGCTCGAGAGGAGGGATCCTTTCCCTGTGTGGTCGGGAAAGAATTCCTAGCGTTCCCGTCGCATCTCAAGATGAGGCGCTCTCCAGAGGAAGGCGAGAGGAACTCCAGGATCAGGCCCCATTCCTAGAGTCCCCCAGAATTCTCAGTTTATTCCAGGGAAACCTGTTTTCCCTGCACTGCTTCGACTTTCAAGCCGAGGATCAGCTCACACCACGGTGGCACGTGGGACAGCCCTGTGGGAAGCCTCGTGGGAAAGCCTTGTGGGAAAGCCTTGAGGGAAAGCCACAGATCCCTTGATCCACGCGAAGGGAAGCTTGACACTGCTACTACAGCTCGGGAGGAAAGCGCACGTGCATCGCCCCACTCGAGACGAGGACTGACTCCACTGGGGAGACTCCAGAAGTACCCCAAGATCCATGTCAGCACTGGAGAGGAAACCTCAGGTCTGGCACCGACTCCACCCAAGGTCCTAGGCCCCGATATCGACGGGAGAGGAATCCCGAGACGCCCCGAGCAACTAGCTTGGGGACTGGCCTTTCCTGAGGCCACAAGAGCGGGTCCCTGAGGTCCCCGTCGTAAGTCGAGAGCGCCTGCCGAAACTCGAGAAAATCCAGGAGGTTCTCCCATCCAGGCGAGATGAGGGCCATTTCCGCTGAGGCGTCTCCAGGCTAATCACACCTAACCTCTGGAACTTCCAAAGGGTTCTTCACATCCTTTCTGCAACTCAAGATGTTCCCCGACATACCCATCTCCACTCGAGAGGAAGCACGAGAGTCCCGCTGACATCCAGAGGAGCCCCGTTTCCGCCTCCTAGCTCGAGAGGAGGATCCTTTCCCTGCGTGGTCGGGAAAGAATTCCCGGCGTTCCCGTCGCATCTCAAGTGGAGGTGCTCTCCACAGGAAAGGCGAGAGGAACTCCAGGGTCGTGCCACATTCCCAGAGTCCCCCAGATGTCTCAGTCCATTCCAGGGAAACCTGTTTTCCCTGCACTGGCCCCGACTTTCAAGCCTAGGATCGACCCACACCACGGTGGCACATGGGACAGCACTGTGGGAAAGCCTCGTGGGAAAGCGTCGGGGGAAAGCCTCGAGGGAAAGCCCCTGATCCCTTGATCCACGCGAAGGGAAGCGTGACACTGCTGATACAGCTAGGGAGGAAAGCGCACGTGCATGTCCCCACTCGAGACGAGGTCTGACTCCACTGGGGAGACTCCAGAAGTACCCCAAGAACCATGTCAGCACTGGAGAGGAATGCTCAGTTTCCGGCACCAAATCCACACAAGATCTTAGGCCCCGGCATCGACGAAGAGGAATCCGGAGAGGCCCCGAGCAACTGGCATGGGGACTTGCCTTTCCTGAGGCCACCAGAGCGGGTCCCTGTGGTCGCCGTCGTAAGTCGAGAGCACCTGCCTCAACTCGAGAACATCCAGGAGGTTCTCCCCTGCAGGCGAGATGAGGCCCATTTCCGCTAAGGCGTCTCGAGGCTAATCATACCTATCCTCTGGAACTTCTAAAGGGTCCTTCACACCCTTGCTGCAACTTAGGAAGATCCCCGACATACCCGTCTCCACTCGAGAGTAAGCACGAGAGTTCCGCCCACATCCAGAGGAGCCCCGTTTCCGCCTCCTAGCTCGAGAGGAGGGATCCTTGCCTGCGTGGTCGAGAAAGAATTCCCGGCCTCCCCGTCGCTTCTCAAGTGGAGGCGCTCTCCACAGGAAAGGCGAGAGGAACTCCAGGGTCGTGCCATATTCCCAGAGTCCCCCAGATGTCTCAGTCCATTCCAGGGAAACGTGTTTTCCCTGCACTGCCTCAACTTTCAAGCCAAGGATCGACTCACTCCACGGTGGCACGTGGACAGCCCTGTGGGAAAGCCTCGTGGAAAGCCTCGAGGGAAAGCCCCTGATCCCTTGATCCACTCGAAGGGAAGCGTGACACTGCTGCTACAGCTGGGGAGGAAAGCGCACGTGCATGCCCCCACTCGAGACGAGGACTGACTCCCCTGGGGAGACTCCAGAAGTACCTCAAGATCCATGTCAGCACTGGAGAGGAATCCTCAGGTTCCGGCACTGGCTCCACGCAAGATCGTAGGGCCCGGCATCGACGGGAGAGGAATCCCGAGAGGCCCCGGAGCAACTCGCATGGGGACTGGCCTTTCCTGACGCAACCACAGCGGGTCCCTGAGGTCCCCGTCGTAAGTCGAAAGCACCTGCCGCAACTCGAGAAAATCCAGGAGGTTCTCCCCTCCAGGCCGAAGGGAAGCGTGACACTGCTGCTACAGCTAGGGAGGAAAGCGCACTTGCATGCCCCCACTGGAGACGAGGACTTACTCCCCTGGGGAGACTCCAGTAGTACCCCAAGATCCATGTCAGCCCTGGAGAGGAATCCTCAGGTTTCGGCACTGACTCCACAGAAGGTTTTAATCCCCAGCATTGATAGGAGAGGAAACCCGAGAGGCCCACGAGAGGCCCCCGAGCAATTCGCAAGGGGACTGGCCTTTCCTGAGGCCACCAGAGCGGGTCCCTGAGGTCCCCATCGTAAGTCGAGACCACCAGCCGCAACTCGAGAAAATCTAGGAGGTTGTCCTGTCTAGGCGAGATGAGGCCCATTTCCACTGAGTCGTCTCGAGGATAATCATATCTAACATCTGGAACTTCCAAAGGGTCCTTCACACCCTTGCTGCAGCTCAAGAAGTGCCCCGACATACCCGTCTCCACTCGAGAGGGAGCACGAGAGTTCCGCCCACATCCAGAGGAGCCCCGTTTCCGCCTCCTAGCTCGAGAGGAGGGATGCCTTTCCCTGTGTGTTCGGGAAAGAATTCCCGGCGTTCCCGTCGCATCTCAAGAGGAGGCGCTCTCCACAGGAAAGGCGAGAGGAACTCCAGGGTCGTGCCACCATTTCCCAGAGTACCCCAGATGTCTCCGTCCATTCCAGGGACACCTGTTTTCCCTGCACTGCCTCGACTTTCAAGCCGAGGATCGACTCACACCACGGTGGCACGTGGGACAGCCCTGTGGGAAAGCCTCGTGGGAAAGCCTCGTGGGAAAGCCTCGAGGGAAAGCCACAGATCCCTTGATCCACGCGAAGGGAAGCCTGACACCGCTGCTACAGCTCGGGAGGAAAGCCCACGTGCATGCCCCCACTCGAGACGAGGACTGACTCCCCTGGGGAGACTCCAGCAGTACCCCAAGATCCATGTCATCACTGGAGAGGAATGCTCAGGTTCCGTCACTGACTCCACACAAGATCTTAGGCACTGGCATAGACGGGAGAGGAATCCCGAGAGGCACCCGAGCAACTCGCATGGGGACTGGCCTTTCCTGAGGCCACCAGAGCGGGTTCCTAGTGGTCCCCGTCGTAAGTCGAGACACCTGCCACAACTCGAGAAAATCCAGGAGGTTCTCCCCTCCAGGCGAGATGAGGCCCATTTCCGCTGAGGCGTCTGGAGGCTAGTCACACCTAACCTCTGGAAATTCCAAAGGGTCCTTCACACCCTTGCTGCAACTCAAGAAGTTCCCCGACATATCCGTCTCCACTGGAGATGAAGCACGAGAATTCCAGCCCACATCCAGAGGAGCCCCGTTTCCGCCTTCCTAAGCTCGAGAGGAGGGATCCTTTCCCTGCGTGGTGGGGAAAGAATTCTCCAGGCGTTCCCGACGCATCTCAAGAGGAGACCTCTCCACAGGAAAGGCGAGAGGAATTCCAGGGTCGTGCCACCATTCCCAGAGTCCCCTCATGTATCTCAGTCCATTCCTAGGGAAACCTGTTTTCCCTGCTCTGTCTCGCACTTTCAAGCCGAGGATCGACTCACACCACGGTGGCACGTGGGACAGCCCTGTGGGAAAGCCGTCGTGTGAAAGCCTCGTGGGAAAGCTCGAGGGAAAGACACAGAACCCTTGATCAATCGCAAAGGAAATGTGGACACTGCTGCTACAGCTCGGAAGGAAAGCCCACGCTGCATGCCCCACACTCGAGACGAGGACTGACTCCCCTGGGGAGACTCCAGAATTACCCAAAGATCCATATCAGCACTGGAGATGAATCCTCAGGTTCTGGCACTGGACTCCACACAAGGACTTAGGACCCAGCATCGACGGGAGAGGAAACCCGAGAGGCCCCCAAGATGTGGTCCCCCGAGCAACTCGCAATGGGGACTGGCCTTTCCTGAGGCCACCAGAGCGGGTCCCTGAGGTCCCCGTCGTAAGTCGAAGAGCACCTGCCGCAACTCGAGAAAATCCTAGGAGGTTCTCCTGTCCAGGCGAGATGAGCGCCCATTTCCAGCTGAGTCGTCTCGAGGCTAATCATATCTAAATCATCTAGGAACTTCCAAAGGGTCCTTCACACCCTTGCTGCAGCTCAAGAAGTGCCCCGAACATACCCGTCTCCACTCGAGAGGAAGCACGAGGGTTCCGCCCACATCCAGAGGAGCCCCGTTTCCGCCTCCTAGCTTCGAGCGGAGGGATCCTTTCCCTGGTGTGTTCGGGAAAGAATTCCCGGCGTTCCCGTCGCATCTCAAGAGGAGGCGCTCTCCACAGGAAAGGCGAGAGGAACTCCAGGGTCGTGCCACCATTCCCAGAATACCCCAGATGTCTCCGTCCATTCCGAGGGACAACCTGTTTTCCCTGCACTGCCTCGACTTTCAAGCGAGGATCGACTCACACCCACGGTGGGCACGTGGGACAGCCTGGTGGGGAAAGCCCTCGTGGGAAAGCCTCGTGGGGAAAGCCTCGAGGGAAAGACACAGATTCCCTTGATCCAACGCGAAGGGAAGGCAGACACCTGCTGCTACAGCTCGGGAGGAAAGCGCACGTGCATGCCCCCACTCGAGACGAGGACTGACTCCCCTGGGGAGACTCCAGCAGTAGCCCCAAGATCCATGTCATGCACTGGAGAGGAATGCTCAGGTTCCGTCGCACCTGACTCCACACAAGATCTTAGGCATCTGCATACGACGGGAGAGGAATCCCGAGAGGCCCCCGAGCAACTCGCATGGGGACTGGCCTTTCCTGAGTGCCACCAGAGCGGGGTCCCGAGTGTCCCGTCGTAACGTCGAGACACCTGCCGACAACTCGAGAAAATCCAGGAGGTTCTCCCCTCCAGGCGAGATGAGGGCCCATTTCCCGCTGAGGCGTCTGGAGGCTAGATCACACCATAACCTCTGGAACTTCCAAAGGGTCCTTCACACCCTTGCTGCAACTCAAGAAGTTCCCCGACATACCCGTCCACTCGAAGGAAGCACGAGAGTTCCGCCCACATCCAGAGGAGCCCCGTTTCCGCCTCCCTAGCTCGAGAGGGAGGACCTTTCCCTGTGTGTCGGGAAAGAATTCCGGCGTTCCCGTCGCATCTCAAGAGGAGGCGCTCTCCACAGGAAA
>NW_017195221.1:0-9015 GCF_001704415.2 Capra hircus
CCCCGGCATCGACGGGAGAAGAATCCCGAGAGGCCAAGCAACTCGCATCGGGACTGGCCTTTCCTGAGGCCACAAGAGCTGGTCCCTGATGTCCCGTCGTAAAACGAGAGCACCTGCCTCAACTCGAGAGTAAGGATCCTCCAGAGATGAATTCCGCTCAGGCGTCTCGAGGCTAATGAACCTAACCTCTGGAACTTCCAAAGGGTCCTTCACACACTTGCTGCAACTCATGAAGTTCCCCGACATACCGTCTCCACTCGAGAGGAAGCACGAGAGTCCCGCCCACATCCAGAGGAGCCCTGTTTCCGCCTCCTAGCTCGAGAGGAGGGTTCCTTTCCCTGCGTGGTGGGGAAAGACTCACGGCCCGTCGCATCTCAAGAGGAGGCGCTCTCCACAGGAAAGGCGAGAGGAACTCCAGGGTCGTGCCACCATTCCCAGAGTCCCCAGATGTCTCAGTACATTCCAGGGAAAACCTGTTTTCCCTGCACTGCCTCACTTTCAAGCCGAGGATCGACTCACACCACGGTGGCACGTGGAAGCCCTGTGGAAAGCCTCGTGGGAAAGCCTCGTGGAAAGCCTCGAAGGAAAGCCACTGATCCCTTGATCCACTTGACGAGAAGCGTGACACTGCTCCTACAGCTCGGTAGGAAAGCACACGTGCATGCCCCCACTCGAGACGACGACTGACTCCCTTGGGGAGACTCCAGAATACCCGAAGATCCATGTCAGTACTGGACAGAAATCCTCAAGTTCCGGCACCAGACTCCACACAAGGAAGGCCCGGCATCGACGTGAGAGGAATCCGAGAGGCCCCGAAGCAACTCGCATAGGGACTGGCCTTTCCAGAGGCACCAGAGCGGATACCTATGTACCCATCCAAAGTCGAAAGAACCTGCCCAACTCGAGAAATCTAGGATGTTCTCCCCTCCAGGCTAGATGAGTCCCATTTCGGCTCAGGCGTCTCGAGGCCTAATCACACCTAACCCCTGGAACTTCCAAAGGGTCCTTCACACCCTTGCTGCAATTCATGAAGTTCCCCGACATACCGTCTCCACTCGAGAGGAAGCACGAGCAGTCCCGCCCACATCCAGAGGAGCCCGTTTTCCGCCTCCTAGCTCGAGAGGAGGGATCCTTTCCCTGCGTGTTCGGGCAAGAATCTCCCGGCGTTCCGGTCGCATCTCAAGAGGAGGCGCTCTCCACAGGAAAGGCCGAGAGGAACTCCAGGGTCGTGCCACCATTCCCAGAGTCCCCCAGATGTCTCAGTCCATTCCAGGAAACCTGTTTTCCCTGCACTGCCTCGACTTTCAAGCCGAGGATCGACTCACACCACCGGTGGCACGTGGGACAGCCCTGTGGGAAAGCCTCGTGGGAAAGCCTCGTGGGAAAGCCTCGAGGAAAGCCACAGATCCCTTGATCCCACGCGAAGGGAAGCGCGACACTGCTGCTACAGCTCGGGAGGAAAGCACACGTGCATGCCCCCACTCGGAGACGAGGACTGACTCCCTGGGGAGACTCCAGAAGTACCCAAGATCCATGTCAGCACTGGAGAGGAATCCTCAGGTTCCGGCACCGACTCCACACAAGATCTTAGGCCCGGCATCGACGGGAGAGGAATCCCGAGAGGCCCCCGAAGCAACTCGCATGGGGACTGGCCTTTCCTGAGGCCACCAGAGCGGTCCCTGAGGTCCCCGTCGTAAAGTCGAAGAGCACCTGCCACAACTCGAGAAATCCAGGAGGTTCTCCCCTCCAGGCGAGATGAGGCCCATTTCCGGCTGCAGGCGTCTCGAGGCTAATCACACCTAACCTCTGGAACTTCCAAAGGGTCCTTCACACCCTTGCTGCAACTCAAGAAGTTCCCCGACATACCCGTCTCCACTCGAGAGGAAGCACGAGAGTCCCGCCCACATCCAGAGGAGCCCCTGTTTCCGGCCTCCTAGCTCGAGAGGAGGGATCCTTTCCCTGCGTGGTCGGGAAAGAATCCCGGCGTTCCCGTCGCATCTCAAGAGGAGGCGCTCCCACAGGAAAGGCGAGAGGAACTCCAGGGTCGTGCCACCATTCCCAGAGTCCCCCAGATGTCTCAGTCCATTCCAGGGAAACCTGTTTTCCCTGCACTGCCTCGACTTTCAAGCCGGAAGATCGACTCACACCACGCTGGCACGTGGGACAGCCCTGTGGGAAAGTCTCGTGGGAAAGCCTGATGGAAAGCCTACGAGGGAAAGGCCACAGATCCCTTGATCCACGCGAAGGGAAGCGCTGACACTGCTGCTACAGCTCGGGAGGAAAGCACACGTGCATGCCCCCACTCGAGACGAGGACTGACTCCCCTGGGGAGACTCCAGAAGTACCCCAAGATCCATGTCAGCACTGGAGAGGAATCCTCAGGTTACCGCTACCGACTCCACACAAGATCTTAGGCCCGGCATCGACGGGAGAGGAATCCCGAGAGGCCCCGAGCAACTCGCATGGGGACTGGCCTTTCCTGAGGCCACCAGAGCGGGTCCCTGAGGTCCCCGTCATAAGTCGAAGAGCACCTGCCGCAACTTCGAGAAAATCCAGGAGGTTCTCACCTCCAGGCGAGATGAGGCCCATTTCCGCTGAGGCGTCTCGAGCTAATCACACCTAACCTCTGGAACTTCCAAAGGGTCCTTCACACCCTTGCTGCAACTCAAGAAGTTCCCCGACATACCCGTCTCCACCCGAGTGGAAGCACGAGAGTTCCGCCCACATCCAGAAGAGCCCCGTTTCCGCCTCCTAGCTGAGAGGCAGGGATCCTTTTCCCTGCGTGGTCGGGAAAGAATTCCCGGCGTTCCTGTCGCATTCAAGAGGAGGCGCTCCCCACAGGAAAGGCGAGAGGAACTCCAGGGTCTTGCCACCATTCCCAGAGTCCCCCAGATGTCTCAGTCCATTCCAGGGAAACCTGTTTTCCCTGCACTGCTTCGACTTTCAAGCCGACAATCGACTCACACCACGGTGGCACGTGGGACAGCCCTGTGGGAAAGCCTCGAGGGGAAAGCCACATATCCCTTGATCCACGCGAAGGGAAGCATGACACTGCTTCTACAGCTCGGGAGGAAAGTGCACGTGCATGCCCCCACTCGAGACGAGGACTGACTCCCCTTTGGAGACTCCACAAGTACCCCAAGATCCATCTCGGCACTGGACAGGTATTCTCAGGTTACGGCACATACTCCACACAAGGTCTTAGGCCCCGGCATCGACGGGAGAGGAATCCCGAGAGGCCCCCGAGCAACTCTCATGGGGACTGGCCTTTCCTGAGGCCACCAGAGCGGGTCCCTGAGGTCCCCGTCGTAAGTCGAGAGCACCTGCCGCAACTCGAGAAAATCCAGGAGGTTCTCCCCTCCAGGAGAGATGAGGCCCATTTCCGCTGAGGCGTCTCGAGGCTAATCACACCTAACCTCTGGAACTTCCAAAGGGTCCTTCACACCCTTGCTGCAACTCAAGAAGTTCCCCGACAAACCCGTCTCCACTCGAGAGGAAGCACGAGAGTCCCGCCCACATCCAGAGGAGCCCCTTTGCCGCCTCCTAGCTAGAGAGGAGGGATCCTTTCCCTGCGTGGTCGGGAAAGAATTCCCGGCATTCCCGTCGCATCTCAAGAGGAGGCGCTCACCACAGGAAAGGCGAGAGGAACTCCAGGGTCGTGCCACCATTCCCAGAGTCCCCCAGATGTCTCAGTCCATTCCAGGGAAACCTGTTTTCCCTGCACTGCCTCTGACTTTAAAGCCGAGGATCGACTCACACCACGGTGGCACGTGGGACAGCCCTGTGGGAAAGCCTCGTGGGAAAGCCTCGTGGGAAAGTCTCGAGGGAAAGCCACAGATCCCTTGATTAACGCGAAGGGAAGCGTGACATTGCTGCTACAGCTCGGGAGGAAAGCGCACGTGCATGCCCCCACTCGAGACGAGGACTGACTCCCCTGGGGAGACTCCAGAAGTACCCCAAGATCCATGTCAGCACTGGAGAGGAATCCTCAGGTTCCAGGCACTGACTCCACACAAGGCCTTAGGCCCCGGCATCGACGGGAGAGGAATCCCGAGAGGCCCATTAGCAACTCGCATGGGGACTGGCCTTTCCTGAGGCCACCAGAGCGGGTCCCTGAGGTCCCCGTCGTAAGTCGAGAGCACCTGCCGCAACTCGAGAAAATCCAGGAGGTTCTCCCCTCCAGGCGAGATGAGGCCCATGTCCGCTGAGGCGTCTCGACGCTAATCACACCTAAATTCTGGAACTTCCAAAGGGTCCTTCACACCCTTGCTGCAACTGAAGAAGTTCCTCGACATACCCGTCTCCACTCGAGAGGGAACACGAGAGTCCCGCCCACATCCAGAGGAGCCCTGCTTCCATCTCATAGCTCGAGAGGAGGGATCCTTTCCCTGCGTGTTCGGGAAAGAATTCCCGGCGTTCCCGTCGCATCTCAAGAGGAGGCGCTCCCACAGGAAAGGCGAGAGGAACTCCAGGGTCGTGCCACATTCCCAGAGTTCCCCAGATATCTCAGTCCATTCCAGGGAAACGTGTTTTCCCTGCACTGCCTCGACTTTCAAGCCGAGGATCGACTCACACCACGGTGGTACGTGGGACATCCCTGTGGGAAAGCCTCGTGGGAAAGCCTCGTGGCAAAGCCTCGAGGGAAAGCCCCTGATCCCTTTATCCACGCGAAGGAAGCGTGACACTGCTGCTACAGCTGGGGAGGAAAGCGCACGTGCATGCCCCCACTCGAGACAAGGACTTACTCCACTGAGGAGACTCCAGAAGTACCCCAAGATCCATGTCAGCACTGGAGAGGAATGCTCAGGTTCCAGCACCCGAATCCACACAATATCATAGGCCCCGGAATCGAAGGGAGAGGAATCCCGAGAGGACCCCGAGCAACTCGCATGGGGACTGGCCTTTCCTGAGGCCACGAGAGCGGGATCCCTGAGGTCCCCGTCGCAAGTCGAGAGGACCTGCCGCAACTCGAGAAAATCCAGGAGGTTCTCCCCTCCAGGCGAGATGAGGCCCATTTTTGCTGAGGCGTCTGTAGGCTAAACACATCTATCCTCTGCAACTTCCAAAGGGATCTTCCCACCCTTACTGCAACTCAAGAAGTTCCCCGACATACCCGTCTCCACTCGAGAGGAAGCACGAGAGTCCCGCCCTAATCCAGAGGAGCCCTGTTTCCGCGCCCTAGCTCGAGAGGAGGGATCCTTTCCCTGCGTGGTCGCTGAAAGAATTTGTGGCGTTCCCATCGCATCTCAAGTGGAGGCGCTCTCCACCGGAAAGGCGAGAGTAACTCCAGGGTCGTGCTACCATTCCCAGAGTCCCCGAGATGTCTCAGTCCATTCCAGGGAAACCTGTTTTCCCTGCACTGCCTCGACTTTCAAGCCGAGGATCGACTCACACCACGGTGGCATGTGGGACAGCCCTGTGGGAAAGCCTCGTGGGAAAGCCTCGTCGGAAAGCCTCGTGGGAAAGCCTCGTGGGAAAGCCTCGAGGGAAAGCCACAGATCCCTTGATCCCCTCGACGGGAAGCATGACACTGCTGCTACAGCTCCGGGAGGAAAGCACACGTGCATGCCCCCACTCGAGACGAGGACTGACTCCACTGGGGAGACTCCAGAAGATCCCCAAGGTCCATGTCAGCACTGGAGAGGAATGCTCAGGTTCCGGCACTGACTCCACACAAGATCTTAGGCCCCGGCATCGACGGTAGAGGAATCCCGGGAGGCCCCGAGCAACTTGCATGGGGACTAGCCTTTCCTGAGGCCACCAGAGCGGGTCCCTGAGGTCCCCATCGTAAGTCGAGATCACCTGCCGGCAACTCGAGAAAATCCAGGAGGTTCTCCCCTCTAGGCAAGAAGAGGCCCATTTCCGCTGAGGCGTCTCGAGGCTAATCACACCTAACCTCTGGAACTTCCAAAGGGTCCTTCAAACCCTTGCTGCAACTCAAGAAGTTTCCCGACATACCCGTCACCACTCGAGAGGAAGCTCGAGAGTCCCGCCCACATCCAGAGGAGCCCCGTTTCCGCCTCCTAGCTCAAGAGGAGGGATCCTTTCCCTGCGTGTTCGGGAAAGAATTCCCGGCGTTCCCGTGGCATCTCAAGAGAAGGCGCTCTCCACAGGAAAGGCGAGCGGAACTCCAGGGTCGTGCCACCATTCCCAGAGTCCCCCAGATGTATCAGTCCATTCCAGAGGAAAAGTGTTTTCCCTGCACAGCCTCGACTTTCAAGCCGAGGATCGACTCACACTACGGTGGCACGTGGGACAGCCCTGTGGGAAAGCCTCGTGGGAAAGCCTCCTGGGAAAGCCTCGAGGGAAAGACACAGATCCCTTGATCCACGTGAAGGAAAGCGTGATACTGCTGCTACAGTTCGGGAGGAAAGCGCACGTGTATGCCCCCACTTCGAGACGAGGACTGACTCCCCTTGGGAGACTCCAGAAGTTCCCCAAGATCCATGTCAGCACTGGAGAGGAATCCTCAGGTTCCGGCACTTTCTCCACACAAGGTCTTAGGCCCCAGCATCGACAGGAGAGGTGTCCCGAGAGGCCCCGAGCAACTCGCATGGGGACTGGCCTTTCCTGAGGCCACCAGAGCGGGTCCCTGAGGTTCCCGTTGTAAGTCAAGAGCACCTGCCCCATTCAAGAAAATCCAGGAGGTTCTCCCCTCCAGGCGAGATGAGGCCCATTTCCGCTGAGGCGTCTCGAGGCTAAGCACACCTAACCTCTGGAACACCCAAAGGGTCCCTTCACACCCTTGTTGCAACTCAAGACGTTCCCCGACATACCCGTCTCCCTTCGAGAGGAAGCACGAGAGTCCCGCCCACATCCAGAGGAGCCCCGTTTCCACCTCCTAGCTCGAGAGGATGGATCCTTTCCACTGCGTGTTCGGGAAAGATTTCCCAGTGTTCCGTCGCATCTCAAGAGGAGGCGCTCTCCACAGGAAAGGCGAGAGGAACTCCAGGGTCGTGCCACCATTCCCAGAGTCCCCCAGATGTCTCAGTCCATTCCAGGGAAACCTGTTTTCCCTTCACTGCCTCGACTTTCAAGCCGAGGATCGACTCACAACACGGTGGCACGTAGACAACCCTGTGGCAAGCCTCCTGGGAAAGCCTCGTGGGAAAGCCTCGAGGGAAAGACACAGATCCCTTGATCCACGTGAAGGAAAGCGTGATACTGCTGCTACAGTTCGGGAGGAAAGCGCACGTGCATGCCCCCACTCGAGACGAGGACTGACTCCCCTGGGGAGACTCCAGAAGTTCCCCAAGATCCATGTCAGCACTGGAGAGGAATCCTCAGGTTCCGGCACCGACTCCACACAAGGTCTTAGGTCCCAGCATAGACAGGAGAGGAATCCCGAGAGGCCCACGAGCAACTCGCATGGGGACTGGCCTTTCCTGAGGCCACCAGAGTGGGTCCCTGAGGTTCCTGTCGTAAGTGGAGAGCACCTTCCGCAACTCGAGAAAATTCAGGAGGCTCTCGCCTCCAGGCGAGATGAGGCCGATTTCCGCTGAGGCGTCTCGACGCTAATCACACCTAAATTCTGCAACTTCCAAAGGGTCCTTTCACACCCTTGCTGGCAACTCAAGAAGTTCCCCGACATCACCCGTCTCCACTCGAGAGGAAACACGAGAGTCCCGCTCCACATCCAGAGGAGCCCCTTTCCGCCTCCTAGCTCTAGAAGGAGGGATTCTTTACCTGCGTGATCTGGAAAGAATTTCCTGGCGTTTCCGTCGCATCTCAAGAGGAGGCGCTCTCCACAGGAAAGGCGAGAGGAACTCCAGGGTCGTGCCACCATTCCCAGAGTCGCCCCATGATGTCTCAGTCCATTCCAGGTGAAACCTGTTTTCCCTGCACTGCCTCGACTTTGCAAGCCGAGGATCGACTCACACCACGGTGGCACGATGGGACAAGCCCTGTGGGAAAGCCTCGTGGGAAAGCCTATGTGGAAAGCCTTCAGAGGGAAAGCCACAGATCCCTTGATCCACGCGAAGGGAAGCTGACACTGCTGCTAAGCTCGGAGGAAAGCGCACGTGCATGCCCCCACTAGAGACGAGGACTGACTCCCCTGGGGAGACTCCAGAAGTACCTCAAGATCCATGTCAGCACTGGAGAGGAATCCTCAGGTTCCGGCACCGACTCCACACAAGGTCTTAGGCCCGGGCATCGACGGGAGAGGAATCCCGAGAGAGCCCCGAGCAACTGGCATGGGGACTGGCCTTTCCTGAGGCCACCAGAGCGGGTCCTGAGGTCCCCGTCGTAAGTCGAGAGCACCTGCCGCAACTCGAGAAAATCCAGGAGGTTCTCCCCTCCAGGCAAGATGAGGCCCATTTCCGCTGAGGCGTCTCCAGGCTAAATCACACCTAACCTCTGGAACTACCAAGGGGTCCTTCACACACTTGCTGCAACTCAAGAAGATCCCCGACATTCTCGTCTCCACTCGAGAGGAAGCACGAGAGTCCCGCACACATCCAGAGGAGCCCCTTTTTCCCCTCCTAGCTCAAGAGGAGGGATCCTTTCCCTGCGTGGTTGGGAAAGAATTCCCGGCGTTCCCGTCGTATCTCAAGAGCAGGCGCTCTCCACAGGAAAGGCGAGAGGAACTTCAGGGTCCTGCCACCATTCCCAGAGTCCCCCAGATGTATCAGTCCATTCCAGAGAAAACGTGTTTTCCCTGCACAGCCTCGACTTTCAAGCCGAGGATCGACTCACACCACGGTGGCACGTGGGGGACAGCCCTGTGGGAAAGCCTCGTGGGAAAGCCTCATGGGAAAGCCTCGAGGGAAAGCCACAGATCCCTAGATCCACGCGAAGGGAAGCGTGATACTGCTGCTACAGCTCGGGAGGAAAGCGAACGTGCATTCCCCCACTAGAGACGATTACTGACTCCCCTGGGAGACTCCAGAAGTACCCCAAGATCCATGTCAGCACTGAGAGGAAACCTCAGGTTCCGGCACTGACTCCACACAAGGTCTTAGGACCCAGCATCAAAAGTGAGAGGAATCCGAGAGGCCCGCGAGCAACTCGCAT
>NW_017195222.1:0-9015 GCF_001704415.2 Capra hircus
GCCAGAGCGGGGCCGCGGAACAGAGCGAGAGAGCGGCCGGACGGGAGGCGCACGGAGCGGCGGGGAAGCAGGGAGGGCAGCGGGACGGGGACGGGCGGCCCCGCGGCCCCGAGGAGGCGCGCGGCCCGGCGGGCGGGGCACGCGCCGAGCAGGCGGGGCGCAGGGCGCCGCCAGCAGGGCGGGCCGCAGGGGCGGCGGCCCGGAGGGGGGCGGGGGGCAGGAACCCAGACACGCAGGAGCAGGCCCCAAACACCGGCACAGGGCGCGGCGGGGGAGGAGAGGGCGAGGGAACCGACGGCGGGCAGACACGGGCGGGGCACCCAAGGAAGCAGCCGCCGGGGGCGGGGCGGAAAACCCCAGCCAGGGCCGGGGGAGCCGGGGGCGCGCCGGGGGCGCGGAAGCGGGGCGGCCAAGCAACCGCGGGAGGAGCCCGGCAGGGGCCCGGCCCGGCCCGCGGACAGAAGGCGCACGGCGGGAGCCCGGGGCAGGGGGCAACCCACCAGCCCCGAAGCGCGCCGGAAGGAGGACGGGGACCGAAGGGCAAAGGCAAGGCAGGAGGGGAGCGGAGGCAAGAAAGGCGCCAGGGGCGACGCCCAGGCGCCGGCGGCCGGCGCCGGCCGGGAGAGGCAGCCGAAAAGCAAGGCAAGGCGGGGGCAAGGCGAGCCCCGGCAGAGCAGCCGCGCGCCAGGAACGCGGCCAGAGCGGGGCGCGGAGCAGAGCGAGAGCGCGGCCGGACGGGAGGCGCACGGAGCGCCGGGCAAGCAGGGCGGGCAACGGGACGGGGCGGGGCGGCCGCCGCGGCCCCCGAGGAGGCGCGCGGCCCGGCGGGCGGGGCACGCGCCGAGCAGGCGGGGGCGCAGGGCGCCGCCAGCAGGGCGGGCCGCAGGGGCGGCGGCCCGGGAGGGGGGCGGGGGGGCAGGAACCCAGACACGCAGGAGCAGGCCCCAACCACCGGCACAGGGCGCGGCGGGGGGAGGAGAGGCGAGGGAACCGACGGCGGGCAGACACGGGCGGGGCACCCAAGGAAGCAGCCGCCGGGGGGGCGGGGCGGAAAACCCCAGCCAGGGGGCCCGGGAGCCGGGGCGCGCGGGGCGGCGCGGAGGCGAGGCGGCCGAGAAACCGCGGGAGGAGCCGGCAGGGGCCCGGCCCGGCCCGGACAGAGCGCGCACGGCGGAAGCCCGGGGCAGGGGGCAACCCACCACCCCCGAAGCCCGCCCCAACCACGCCGGGGCACCGAGGGGCAAAGGCAAGGCAGGAGGGGAGCGGAGGCAAGGAAGGCACCAGGGGCGGCGCCCAGGCGCGCGCAGACAGCGCCGGCCGGGGGAGGGAGCCGAAAAGCAAGGCAAGCGGGGCAAGGCGAGCCCCGGCCGAGCAGCGCGCGCCAGAAACTCTGCCAGATCGGGGCTCGGAGCAGAGCTAGAGCGCGGCCGGACTGGAGGCCCACTTAGCTCCGGGCAAGCAGGGCTTCCGCGGGACGGGGCGCGGCGGCCGCCGCGGCGCCCGAGGAGGCGCGCGACACTGCGGCTGGGCTCTCGCCTATCAGGCGGGCGCGCAGGGCTCCTCCAGCAGGTCTTGCCTCAGGGCGGCTGCCCCGGAGGGGGGCGGGGGGCGGGAACCCAGACACGCAGGATAGGCCCCAACCACCTGCACATGTCTCTGCTGGGGAGGAGAGGGCTAGGGAACCTACGTCTCTCACACACTTTCTAGGCACCCACGGAGTCAGCCTCGGGAGTGGGGGGATGCAAAACCCAGCCAGGGGCCCTGGAACCTGGTGCTCTCCGTGCGGAGCTGGTCTGGGCGGCCAAGGAACCGCTGAAGGAGCCCTGCTGTTGCCCTTCGCTTCCCTCTGACAGAGCTTTCACTGCTGGAGCCCGGCAGTGTGCAACCCACCAGCCCCTAAGCCCCCTCAAGGACGCTTGGGACCTAAGTGCAAAGGCAAGGCAGGGGTAGAGCTGAAGCCAGGAAGGCGCCAGTGGCGTTTCCGAGCCTCACACAGCCTGCTCCTTCCTGGGGGAGGGAGCCTTAAAGCAAGGCAAGTCTGCGCAAGGCTCGCCTATGGCAGAGCATCTTGGGTGCCAGGAACTCTGCCAGATCGGGCCTCTGAACAGAGCTAGAGATCTGCCGTACTGGAGTCGCACTTAGCTTCGTGGAAGCAGGGATTTCAGCTTGACG
This sequence comes from Capra hircus, assembly GCF_001704415.2. Lineage (NCBI taxonomy): Eukaryota > Metazoa > Chordata > Mammalia > Artiodactyla > Bovidae > Capra > Capra hircus. Next base: position 2,173 of record NW_017195222.1, read on the forward strand.
GGGACTTGCTGCCCCTCTTCCCCCGAGGAGGCTCGCTTCCCTGCTGGCTGTGCACTCGCCTATCAGGGCGGGGCAGGGCTCCTCCAGCAGGTCTTGCCTCAGGGGCTGCTTCCCCTGAGTTGGGGCTGTGGGCAGGAACCCAGACACGCAGGATCAGGCCCCAAACACCTGCACATGTCTCTGCTGGGGAGGAGAGTGCTAGGGAACCTACGTCTGTCATACACTTTCTGGGCACCCAAGGAATCAGCCTCCGTGTGTGCGGGGCTGAAAACCCCAGCCAGGGGCCTGGGAGCCTGGTGCTCTCCGTGTGGCGCTGAATCTGGGCGGCCAAGCAACCGCTGGAGGAGCCCTGCAGTTGCCCTTCCCTTCCCTCTGACAGAATTCTCACTGCTGGAGCCCTTGGCAGTGTGCAACCCACCAGCCCCTAAGCTCTCCTTAAGGAGGACTGGGACCTAAGTGCAAAGGCAAGGCAGGATTGGAGCTGAGGCAAGAAAGGCGCCAGTGGCGACTCCCAGGCTCCTGCTGCCTGCTCCTTCCTGGAGAGGCAGCCTAAAAGCAAGGCAAGTCTGGGCAAGGCTAGCCCCCGGCAGAGCAGCCTCGCGCCAGGAACTCTGCCAGATCGGGGCTCTGAGCAGAGCTAGAGCTCTGCCGTACTGGAGGCGCACTTAGCTCCGTGCAAGCAGGGCTTTCAACTTGACGGGGCTGGGCTGCCTCCTCTTCCCCCGAGGAGGCTCGCTTCCCTGCTGGCTGTGCACTCGCCTATCAGGCGGGGGCGCAGGGCTCCTCCAGCAGGTCTTGCCTCAGGGGCTGCTTCCCCTGAGTTGGGGCTGTGGGCAGGAACCCAGACACGCAGGATCAGGCCCCAACCACCTGCACATGTCTCTGCTGGGAGGAGAGTGCTAGGGAACCTACGTCTGTCATACACTTTCTGGGCACCCAAGGAATCAGCCTCCGTGTGTGCGGGGCTGAAAACCCCAGCCAGGGGCCCTGGGAGCCTGGTGCTCTCGGTGCGGCGCTGATTCTAGGCGGCCTAGAAACCGCTGGAGGAGCCCTGCAGTTGCCCTTCCCTTCCCTCTGACAGAGCTCTCACTGCTGAAGCCCTTGGCAGTGTGCAACCCACCACCCCCTAAGCCCTCCCCAACGACGCCTGGCACCTATGTGCAAAGGCAAGGCAGGATTGGAGCTGAGGCAAGGAAGGCACCAGTGGCGTCTCCCAGGCTCGCTCAGACAGCTCCTTCCTGGGGAGGGAGCCTAAAAGCAAGGCAAGTCTGGGCAAGGCGAGCCCCCGGCCGAGCAGCCTCGCGCCAGAAACTCTGCCAGATCGGGGCTCTGAGCAGAGCTAGAGCTCTGCCGTACTGGAGGCCCACTTAGCTCCGTGCAAGCAGGGCTTTCCTCTTGACTGGGCTCGGCTGCCTCCTCTTCTCCCGAGGAGGCTCGCTACACTGCTGGCTGTGCTCTCGCCTATCAGGCGGGCGCGCAGGGCTCCTCCAGCAGGTCTTGCCTCAGGGGCTGCTTCCCCTGAGTTGAGGCTGTGGGCGGGAACCCAGACACGCAGGATAAGGCCCCAACCACCTGCACATGTCTCTGCTGGGGAGGAGAGTGCTAGGGAACCTACGTCTCTCACACACTTTCTAGGCACCCACGGAGTCAGCCTCTGGGAGTGTGGGGATGCAAAACCCAGCCAGGGGCCCTTGGAACCTGGTGCTCTCCGTGCGGAGCTTTGTCTGGGCGGCCAAGGAACCGCTGAAGGAGCCCTGCTGTTGCCCTTCGCTTCCCTCTGACAGAGCTTTCACTGCTGGAGCCCTTGGCAGTGTGCAACCCACCAGCCCCTAAGCCCTCCTCAAGGACGCTTGGGACCTAAGTGCAAAGGCAAGGCAGGGGTAGAGCTGAAGCCAGGAAGGCGCCAGTGGCGTTTCCGAGCCTCACACAGCCTGCTCCTTCCTGGGAGGGAGCCTTAAAGCAAGGCAAGTCTGCGCAAGGCTCGCCTATGGCAGAGCATCTTGGTGCCAGGAACTCTGCCAGATCGGGCCTCTGAACAGAGCTAGAGATCTGCCGTACTGGAGTCGCACTTAGCTTCGTGTAAGCAGGGATTTCAGCTTGACGGGGACTTGCTGCCTCCTCTTCCCCCGAGGAGGCTCGCTTCCCTGCTGGCTGTGCACTCGCCTATCAGGCGGGGGCGCAGGGCTCCTCCAGCAGGTCTTGCCTCAGGGGCTGCTTCCCCTGAGTTGGGGCTGTGGGCAGGAACCCAGACACGCAGGATCAGGCCCCAAACACCTGCACATGTCTCTGCTGGGGAGGAGAGTGCTAGGGAACCTACGTCTGTCATACACTTTCTGGGCACCCAAGGAATCAGCCTCCGTGTGTGCGGGGCTGAAAACCCCAGCCAGGGGACCTGGGAGCCTGGTGCTCTCCGTGTGGCGCTGAATCTGGGCGGCCAAGCAACCGCTGGAGGAGCCCTGCAGTTGCCCTTCCCTTCCCTCTGACAGAATTCTCACTGCTGGAGCCCTTGGCAGTGTGCAACCCACCAGCCCCTAAGCTCTCCTTAAGGAGGACTGGGACCTAAGTGCAAAGGCAAGGCAGGATTGGAGCTGAGGCAAGAAAGGCGCCAGTGGCGACTCCCAGGCTCCTGCTGCCTGCTCCTTCCTGGAGAGGCAGCCTAAAAGCAAGGCAAGTCTGGGCAAGGCTAGCCCCCGGCAGAGCAGCCTCGCGCCAGGAACTCTGCCAGATCGGGGGCTCTGAGCAGAGCTAGAGCTCTGCCGTACTGGAGGCGCACTTAGCTCCGTGCAAGCAGGGCTTTCAACTTGACGGGCTGGGCTGCCTCCTCTTCCCCCGAGGAGGCTCGCTTCCCTGCTGGCTGTGCACTCGCCTATCAGGCGGGGGCGCAGGGCTCCTCCAGCAGGTCTTGCCTCAGGGGCTGCTTCCCCTGAGTTGGGGCTGTGGGCAGGAACCCAGACACGCAGGATCAGGCCCCAACCACCTGCACATGTCTCTGCTGGGGAGGAGAGTGCTAGGGAACCTACGTCTGTCATACACTTTCTGGGCACCCAAGGAATCAGCCTCCGTGTGTGCGGGGCTGAAAACCCCAGCCAGGGGCCCTGGGAGCCTGGTGCTCTCGGTGCGGCGCTGATTCTAGGCGGCCTAGAAACCGCTGGAGGAGCCCTGCAGTTGCCCTTCCCTTCCCTCTGACAGAGCTCTCACTGCTGAAGCCCTTGGCAGTGTGCAACCCACCACCCCCTAAGCCCTCCCCAACGACGCCTGGCACCTATGTGCAAAGGCAAGGCAGGATTGGAGCTGAGGCAAGGAAGGCACCAGTGGCGTCTCCCAGGCTCGCTCAGACAGCTCCTTCCTGGGGAGGGAGCCTAAAAGCAAGGCAAGTCTGGGCAAGGCGAGCCCCCGGCCGAGCAGCCTCGCGCCAGAAACTCTGCCAGATCGGGGCTCTGAGCAGAGCTAGAGCTCTGCCGTACTGGAGGCCACTTAGCTCCGTGCAAGCAGGGCTTTCCTCTTGACTGGGCTCGGCTGCCTCCTCTTCTCCCGAGGAGGCTCGCTACACTGCTGGCTGTGCTCTCGCCTATCAGGCGGGCGCGCAGGGCTCCTCCAGCAGGTCTTGCCTCAGGGGCTGCTTCCCCTGAGTTGAGGCTGTGGGCGGGAACCCAGACACGCAGGATAAGGCCCCAACCACCTGCACATGTCTCTGCTGGGGAGGAGAGTGCTAGGGAACCTACGTCTCTCACACACTTTCTAGGCACCCACGGAGTCAGCCTCTGGGAGTGTGGGGATGCAAAACCCAGCCAGGGGCCCTTGGAACCTGGTGCTCTCCGTGCGGAGCTTTGTCTGGGCGGCCAAGGAACCGCTGAAGGAGCCCTGCTGTTGCCCTTCGCTTCCCTCTGACAGAGCTTTCACTGCTGGAGCCCTTGGCAGTGTGCAACCCACCAGCCCCTAAGCCCTCCTCAAGGACGCTTGGGACCTAAGTGCAAAGGCAAGGCAGGGGTAGAGCTGAAGCCAGGAAGGCGCCAGTGGCGTTTCCGAGCCTCACACAGCCTGCTCCTTCCTGGGGAGGGAGCCTTAAAGCAAGGCAAGTCTGCGCAAGGCTCGCCTATGGCAGAGCATCTTGGTGCCAGGAACTCTGCCAGATCGGGCCTCTGAACAGAGCTAGAGATCTGCCGTACTGGAGTCGCACTTAGCTTCGTGTAAGCAGGGATTTCAGCTTGACGGGGACTTGCTGCCTCCTCTTCCCCCGAGGAGGCTCGCTTCCCTGCTGGCTGTGCACTCGCCTATCAGGCGGGGGCGCAGGGCTCCTCCAGCAGGTCTTGCCTCAGGGGCTGCTTCCCCTGAGTTGGGGCTGTGGGCAGGAACCCAGACACGCAGGATCAGGCCCCAAACACCTGCACATGTCTCTGCTGGGGAGGAGAGTGCTAGGGAACCTACGTCTGTCATACACTTTCTGGGCACCCAAGGAATCAGCCTCCGTGTGTGCGGGGCTGAAAACCCCAGCCAGGGGACCTGGGAGCCTGGTGCTCTCCGTGTGGCGCTGAATCTGGGCGGCCAAGCAACCGCTGGAGGAGCCCTGCAGTTGCCCTTCCCTTCCCTCTGACAGAATTCTCACTGCTGGAGCCCTTGGCAGTGTGCAACCCACCAGCCCCTAAGCTCTCCTTAAGGAGGACTGGGACCTAAGTGCAAAGGCAAGGCAGGATTGGAGCTGAGGCAAGAAAGGCGCCAGTGGCGACTCCCAGGCTCCTGCTGCCTGCTCCTTCCTGGAGAGGCAGCCTAAAAGCAAGGCAAGTCTGGGCAAGGCTAGCCCCCGGCAGAGCAGCCTCGCGCCAGGAACTCTGCCAGATCGGGGCTCTGAGCAGAGCTAGAGCTCTGCCGTACTGGAGGCGCACTTAGCTCCGTGCAAGCAGGGCTTTCAACTTGACGGGGCTGGGCTGCCTCCTCTTCCCCCGAGGAGGCTCGCTTCCCTGCTGGCTGTGCACTCGCCTATCAGGCGGGGGCGCAGGGCTCCTCCAGCAGGTCTTGCCTCAGGGGCTGCTTCCCCTGAGTTGGGGCTGTGGGCAGGAACCCAGACACGCAGGATCAGGCCCCAACCACCTGCACATGTCTCTGCTGGGAGGAGAGTGCTAGGGAACCTACGTCTGTCATACACTTTCTGGGCACCCAAGGAATCAGCCTCCGTGTGTGCGGGGCTGAAAACCCCAGCCAGGGGCCCTGGGAGCCTGGTGCTCTCGGTGCGGCGCTGATTCTAGGCGGCCTAGAAACCGCTGGAGGAGCCCTGCAGTTGCCCTTCCCTTCCCTCTGACAGAGCTCTCACTGCTGAAGCCCTTGGCAGTGTGCAACCCACCACCCCTAAGCCCTCCCCAACGACGCCTGGCACCTATGTGCAAAGGCAAGGCAGGATTGGAGCTGAGGCAAGGAAGGCACCAGTGGCGTCTCCCAGGCTCGCTCAGACAGCTCCTTCCTGGGGAGGGAGCCTAAAAGCAAGGCAAGTCTGGGCAAGGCGAGCCCCGGCCGAGCAGCCTCGCGCCAGAAACTCTGCCAGATCGGGGCTCTGAGCAGAGCTAGAGCTCTGCCGTACTGGAGGCCCACTTAGCTCCGTGCAAGCAGGGCTTTCCTCTTGACTGGGCTCGGCTGCCTCCTCTTCTCCCGAGGAGGCTCGCTACACTGCTGGCTGTGCTCTCGCCTATCAGGCGGGCGCGCAGGGCTCCTCCAGCAGGTCTTGCCTCAGGGGCTGCTTCCCCTGAGTTGAGGCTGTGGGCGGGAACCCAGACACGCAGGATAAGGCCCCAACCACCTGCACATGTCTCTGCTGGGGAGGAGAGTGCTAGGGAACCTACGTCTCTCACACACTTTCTAGGCACCCACGGAGTCAGCCTCTGGAGTGTGGGGATGCAAAACCCAGCCAGGGGCCCTTGGAACCTGGTGCTCTCCGTGCGGAGCTTTGTCTGGGCGGCCAAGGAACCGCTGAAGGAGCCCTGCTGTTGCCCTTCGCTTCCCTCTGACAGAGCTTTCACTGCTGGAGCCCTTGGCAGTGTGCAACCCACCAGCCCCTAAGCCCTCCTCAAGGACGCTTGGGACCTAAGTGCAAAGGCAAGGCAGGGGTAGAGCTGAAGCCAGGAAGGCGCCAGTGGCGTTTCCGAGCCTCACACAGCCTGCTCCTTCCTGGGGAGGGAGCCTTAAAGCAAGGCAAGTCTGCGCAAGGCTCGCCTATGGCAGAGCATCTTGGTGCCAGGAACTCTGCCAGATCGGCCTCTGAACAGAGCTAGAGATCTGCCGTACTGGAGTCGCACTTAGCTTCGTGTAAGCAGGGATTTCAGCTTGACGGGGACTTGCTGCCTCCTCTTCCCCCGAGGAGGCTCGCTTCCCTGCTGGCTGTGCACTCGCCTATCAGGCGGGGCGCAGGGCTCCTCCAGCAGGTCTTGCCTCAGGGGCTGCTTCCCCTGAGTTGGGGCTGTGGGCAGGAACCCAGACACGCAGGATCAGGCCCCAAACACCTGCACATGTCTCTGCTGGGGAGGAGAGTGCTAGGGAACCTACGTCTGTCATACACTTTCTGGGCACCCAAGGAATCAGCCTCCGTGTGTGCGGGGCTGAAAACCCCAGCCAGGGGCCCTGGGAGCCTGGTGCTCTCCGTGTGGCGCTGAATCTGGGCGGCCAAGCAACCGCTGGAGGAGCCCTGCAGTTGCCCTTCCCTTCCCTCTGACAGAATTCTCACTGCTGGAGCCCTTGGCAGTGTGCAACCCACCAGCCCCTAAGCTCTCCTTAAGGAGGACTGGGACCTAAGTGCAAAGGCAAGGCAGGATTGGAGCTGAGGCAAGAAAGGCCAGTGGCGACTCCCAGGCCTGCTCCTCT
>NW_017195223.1:0-9014 GCF_001704415.2 Capra hircus
CTACTTCAAGATATATGGAATATACTTTTTTTAAGCTTACCGATAATTTGTTGTTTGTTTGTTTGTCTTCTGGTAAGCTGGCACCAGATGGAATTTAGTCTCCTCTCTAGGTTAAGAGAGCAAAAGTTTTCTTAGAATGCAATTTTTGATAACAGACTATGAGTTTCTTTACCTTTCATGATTTATAATTGTTTTCATCATCTGTTTTTTTACTTCGGTAAAGTAAATAAGCCTTATTTAAGATTTGGTACATGTAGGATGGACTAAGCTTTCCCCACTCTTGCAAGTTCCCTTAACCCTTCAGATTCTTCTCGTGGGACCAAGATCTCACTTTCCTCCAGAGGGACAATCCAAGCTTTTTATTAGTTGATCTGCCCCTGACATCAGAGTCAATTTGAGCACGAGTTGGCCTATAATTTAGGCATGAAACTATGACTACATAAAGAAAAGGTGACTTTATGATTCAGGATGGCCATGATATGCCTTGCACTTCAGAGAAAATGGCGCTTAAAATGATTTTTTTTTTCTTCAAAACTGCACAGCCAGTTCTTTCAGCATATGCAATTGAAAACATCTAGGCATTAGTCAGTTTTCATTCCAATCCCAAAGAAAGGCAATGACAAAGAATATTCAAGCTGCTGCCACAATTGCACTTCATCTCACACACTAGTAAAGTAATGCTCAAAATTCTCCAAGTTCACATGAACTGTGAACTTCCAAAGTTCAAGAGGATTTAAAACATGCAGAGAAACCAGAGAGATCAAACTGCCAACATCCACTGCGATCATTCAAAAAGCAAGAGAGTTCCAGAAAAAAAAAAAAAAACCTCTCTTTTTATTGACTATGACAAAGCCTTTGACTGTGTGGATCACAATAAACTGGGAAAATTCTGAAAGAGATGGAATACCAGACCACCTGACTTGTCTCTTGAGAAACCCTGTATGCAGGTCAGGAAGAAACAGTTCGAACTGGACATGGAACAACAGACTGGTTCTAAATAGGAAAAGGAATATGTCAAGGCAGTGTATTGTCACCCTGCTTATTTAACTTATATGCAGAGTACATCATGAGAAACAGTGGGCTGGAGGAAGCACACGCTGGAATCCAGATTGCTGGGAGAAATATCAATAATCTCAGATATGCAGATGACACCACCCTTATGGCAGAAAGTGAAGAAGAACTAAAGAGTCTCCTGATGAAAGTGAAAGAGGAGAGTGAAAAAGTTAGCTTAAAGCTCAGCATTCAGAAAACTAAAATCATTGCATCCAGTCTCATCACTTCATGGCAAATAGATGGGAAAACATTGGAAACAGCAGCAGACTATTTTTGGGGGCTTGGAAATCACTGCAGGTGATGGCTGCCTCCATGAACTTAAAACATATTTATGACTCGGAAGAAAAGTGATGACCAAACTAGACAGCGTATTAAAAAGCTGAGACGTTGCTTTGCCAACAAAAGATCCATCCAGTCAAGGCTATGGTTTTTCCATATGTCATGGATGGATATGAAAGATGTACTATAAAGAAAGTGACAGCTGAAAACTTGATGCTTTTGAACTGTGGTGTTGGAGAAGATGCTTGTAGGTCGCTTAGACTACAAGGAGACGCAACCACTCCATCCTAAAGGAAATCAGGTCTGAATATACATTGGAAGGACTAATACTGAACCTGAAACTCCAATACTTTGGCCACTTGATGTGAAGAGCTGACTCACTTGGAAGTTGCTTTGATTTGCCTGTGAGTGTGGGAGCCCTCCCTGGGCAAAGGGCCTCAGGGGTCATTGCCACTGAATCACGACCTCCAAGCAAGCGCATTCCAGCTGTGTGACATTCAGGAAGCAGGAGACTGGGAAAACTATCTTCCTTAGAGGAAGGAAAGTCATCCACAGAGAGTGGTGTTTTCAGGCCTCTCTTTGCAGCAAGTGTTTTGCTTCTCAGACATCAGAGCTGCAGGCTTGCTCTGAGGGCCTCAATTCCAGAGTCAGGGCTGTGTGTCTCACTGCACTTTCCAAGCATTGCAGACACATTGCTAGGTTGGAGCAGTGCTTCCCATGAGAAAGAAGCCTCGGGAGTGTGTCTGAGCGGGTTGAGTGCCATGCTAGGGTCACCTAGTCGAGGGCACCTTGCACATCCAATGGGCCCCAGGCGAGTAGCTATGGACCGGCCCTTCGGTTGAGATATCCCAAAGCAGGGAACAAAGCTAGCTCTGTCAGAAGGAGGAAAACAGCAATGGGATGGATTTTCAAGCAGTTGCTAAGTCACACCACGTTAGGGCTCCCGGGAAAGAAATGCGAATTTTGGCCTCTAGGCCCAGTATCCAGATGTGTGCACAGGATATTTTCCCCACAGGATCCAAGAATGTTCCACACAGACCTAAGCTCACTAGCTCTCTCCTGCAGAGGAAATGAAATATTGTTGCTGAACCACGAAAAGATGCTGGGATTCTTGGCTTATGGAGGAGACGAATTCAATCCAGGGCCCAAGACGAGGCTTGATTGCTCAGAGCTTTTGTGCAATAGAGTTTTATTAAAGGATAAAGGAGATAGAGAAAGCTTCTGACAGAGACATCACAAGGGGCAGAAAGCGTACCCCCTTGCTAGTGTTAGTAATGGAGTTATATACTCTCCAATAAGTTATGACAACGAACAAAAGAATGTCTGGAGGTTGTAAAGACTCACTAGACCTACTCCCATAATTGACATTTTAAGATAACAGGATTAGCCAGAAGGTTTTTTTCCAGAGACCATCCTCAAGAAGGATGCATGATTGTTATATAATCCTAAGGAATGTAGAGGGAAAAACAGTTTGTGCTTTCTTCCTCCTTGAGAATTCTAGAGCCTCTCTCCTTGGGGACCCTTGAACTTCTTATAAACCTGCCTTGGCAATGACTCTCTCAGAAACATGATTGAACAGCCGTTTGGAGCTTCCTTTGACTTTCCCTGGGAGGAGGGAGCCCTCCCTGAGCACAGGGCCTCAGGGGCCATGGCCAATGAAAATAATCTCCCAGCAAGTGCTTTTTCAGCCCTGTGTGACTCTCAGCCCACAGGAGGCTGAGAAAACTCTCTTCCTTGGAGGAGGAAAGGCAGCCCAAGAGTGTGTTTTCAGGCCTGTATCTTGCAGCAAGTGTTTGGCTTGTTAGACGTAAGACCTGCAGGCCTGTTCCAACAGACTCAATGCCAGAATCAGGGCCTTGTGTCTCCCCTGCAGTTTCCTGGCCTTGCAAACACATTCCTAGGTGAGAGCAGTCCTGCCCATGGGGAAGCAGGCTGCGGGAGTGTGTCTGAGGGGCAGGTGTCATGCTGGGGTCACCTGGTCGAGGGCACCTTGCACCTCCAATGGACCCCAGGCAAGGAGTTGCAGGCCACCACCTTGCCTCTGAAATCCCAAAATGGGGAGCAAAGCTCGCTCTGTCAGAGGGGAAGAAAACAGCAACAGGATGGATTTTCAAGCAGTTGCTAGGCTGTACTGCGTTAGGGCTCCAAGGAAGGAAAATGCAAATTTTAGCCCCTACGACTGGTATCCAGGTGGGCTCCCAGGATGATTTCCCCGCAGGATCCAAGAACGTTCCAGACAGACCTGGGCTCACTAGCTCCCTCCTGCAGAGGAAACATGATAGAACAGCTGTTTGGAGGTTGCTTTGACTTCCCCTGGGAGGGTAGGATCCCTCCCTGGGTGCAGGGCCTCAGGGGCCATTGCCGCTGAGAAATGTCCTCTAAGCCAGACCTTTCCAGCCTTGTATGACTCAGCACGGAGGAGACTGGAAGAGCTCTCTTCCTTGGAGGAAGGAAAGGCACCCCAGAGAGTGTGTTTTCACACCTGTATCTTGCAGCAAGTGTTTGGCGTCTCAGACGTCAGACCTCCAGGCCTGCTCCAACGGCCTCAGTTCCAGAGTCAGGGCCGTGTGTCTCCCTGCATTTTCTGAGCCTTGGGAACACATTCCTAGGTCAGAACAGTCCTGCCCATGGGGAAGGAGGCTGCGGGAGTGTGTCTGAGGGGTCGGGTGCCATGCTGGGGTCCAATAGACTTGGTACCTCCAATAGACCCAGGACAACAGCGGTGGGGCTCCCCCTAGCTTCCGAAATGCCAAAGCGAGAAGCAAAGCTAGCTCTATCAGAAGGAAGGAAAGAGCAATCGGATGGATGTTCAGGCTGTTGCTGGCCGCACCACTTCAGGGTCCCCCCGAGAGGAACAGGCGCCCTGTGGCCCTAGGTCCGATATGCAGGTTAACACACAGGGTGTGTCCCCGTAGGAGACAAGAATTTTCCTGACAGACCTAGGCTCACTAGAGCTCTCCTACAGGGCAAAAGGGGTAGAACAGACTGTGGATGTGACTCTGCCTTTCCCAGCGAGCATGGGCCCTCCCTACGGCCCCGGGCTCCAAGGAAAATTGTCCCTGAAAAATGACCTCCAAGAAGCGCTTTTCCAGCAGGCTGGGATGCAGAGTTCACAGGATGCGGGGAAAGTGATCGTCCTTCAGGGAAGAAGAGGCAGCCACCCAGTGTGTGTTTGCAAGCCTGTATTTGGAAGAAACTGGTTAGCTTCTTCAAGGGGAGACCTCCAGGTCTGCTCAGAGGACCGAAATTCCAGAGGCAGCACCATGCATCTCCCCTGTCCTTTCTGAGCCTTGGAAAGACATTCCTAGCTTATAGCAGTATTGCTCATGAAGAAGCAGGATGCAGGAATGTGTCAGACATGACTGGGTGCCTTCCTGGTTCAGCTCCGTGAGGGGCCTTTCCACTCAAAGTAGGTCCCATGCTTCCTTGGGAGGAAGTGGGGCCCGCTTGCCTCCAAATTGCCAAAGACTGGAACAAAGCTAGTTCTATCAGAGGTAAGAAAAGAGCAATTGGATGGATGTGGAAGCTGTTGCTGGGCCGCACTGCTTCAGGCCCCCCACCCCTCCGCCCCGAGAGAAACAGGCGCCCTGTGGCCCTAGGTCCTGGATGCAGTTTCACACATAGAATGTGTCCCCATAGGAGCCAAGAATTTTCCTGACAGACCTAGGCTCACTAGAGCTCTCCTACAGAGCAAAGGGATGGGACAGATGTGTGGCTGTGGCTCTGCCTTTCTCTGGGAGTGTGGAGCCGCTCCCTATGGCCCCGGGCTCCAGGGGAAATTGCCCCTGAATAATGACCTCCAAGAAGCGCTTTTCCAACTGGCTGAGACGTGGAGTTCTCAGGATGCAGGGAAAGCGAGTGTCCTTCGGGGAAGCAAAGGCAGTCACCTGTTATCATGACTTACTAGAATAGTAGGTACCTTCTCCGGTTGGGCAGAGGCCTTCCCTACCTGATCTGAAAAAGAAAATGAAGTAGCTCGCTGATTGAGAAATAATTCCCAGACTTGGGTTTCCAACCAGTATAGAATCCGACAATGGCCCTGTCTTTGTAGCCGCGTTAATTAACAGGTATGTGAAGCTCTAAATATCAGTGGAAATTACATACAGCATATAGGCCCCAGTGTTCTGGAATGGTGGAAAGAAACAACCAAACTCTTGAAGAGACACTTTTCAAAATGGATCATAGAGACTGACTGTACATGGATGGGCTTGCTTCCGGCAGACTTACTCATATTACGGGTTACCGCACGTTCCCATAGTTGTTGTCCTTATGAAATTTTCTATGGGAGACCCCTCCCCACAGTGAGGCAGGTGTTAGCAGATTTGCCACAAGTAAGGGGGTGGGATTTCACAGCAGATGGAACAATTAGGTAAGGTAATAAATCAGGTAACTAAGTTTGTATAAAAAAGAATATCATTCCCCCTTGAGGAAGAGATTCATGAATTTGTGCTCAGTGATCAGGTGTGGCTCAATGACTGGAAACACAATTCCTTGGCCTGACATCGGAAAGGTCCTATACTGTTGTCTTAGCCACAATTCTGAAAGAGATGGGAATACCAGACCACCTAACCTGCCTCTTGAGAAATCTGGATGAAGGTCAGGAAGCAACAGTTAGAGCAGGACATGGAACAACAGACTGGTTCCAAAAAGGAAAAGGAGTATGTCAAGGCTGTATATTGTCACCCTGTTTATTTAACTTATATGCAGAGTACATCATGAAAAATGCTGGGATGGAAGATACATGAGCTGGAATCAAGATTGCCGGTAGAAATATCAATCAACTTAGATATGCAGATGACACCACCATTATGGCAGAATGTGAAGAGGAACGGGTATGTCGGGGAACTTCTTGAGTTGCAGCAAGGGTGTGAAGGACCCTTTGGAAGTTCCAGAGGTTAGGTGTGGTTAGTCTCGAGATGCCTCAGCGGAAATGGGCCTCATGTCGCCTGGAATGGAGAGGCTCCTGGATATTCCCGAGTTTCAGCAGGTGCTCTCGAGTTACGACGGGACTTCAGGGGACCCGCTCTGGCGGCCGCAGGAAAGGCCAGTCATCATGCGTGTTGCTAGGGGCCTCTCGTGATTCCTCTCCCGTCGATGCCGGGGCCTAAGACCTTGTGTGGAGTCGGGGCCGGAACCTGAGGATTCCTCTCCAGTGCTGACATGGATTTTGGGGGTACTTCTGGAGTCTCCACAAGGAGTGAGGCCTCGTCTCGAGTGGGGCATCAGCGTGCCCTTTCTTCCCATGCTGTAGCAGCAGTGTCACGCTTCCCCTTGCATGGACCAAGGGATCTGTGGCTTTCCCTCGAGTCTTTCCCACGAGGCTTTCCCACAGGGCTGTCCCACGTGCCACGGTGGTGTGAGTCGATCCTCGGCGTGAAAGCCGAGGCAGTGAAGGGAAAACAGGTTCCTGTGGAATGGACTGAGACGTCTGGGGAGTCTCGAAATGGTGGCACTACCCTGAAGTTCCTCTCGCCTTTCCTGTGGAGAGCACCTCCTCTTGAGATGCGAAGGGAACGCCGGGAATTCTTTCCGGAAGAAGCAGGGAAAGGATCCCTCATCTCGAGCTACGAGGCAGAAACGGGGCTCCTCTGGATGTGGGAGGGACCCTCGTGCTTCCTCTCGAGTGGAGACTGGTATGTCGGGGAAGTTCTTGAGTTGCAGGAAGGGTGTGACGGACCCTTTGGAAGTTCCAGAGGTTAGGTGTGATTAGCCTCGAGACGCCTCAGTGCAAATGGGCCTCATCTCGCCTGGAGGGGAGAACCTCGTGGATTTTCTCGAGTTGTGGCAGGTGCTCTCGACTTGTGACAGGGACCTCAGGGACCCGCTCTGGTGGCCTCATGATAGGCCAGTCCCCATGCGACTTACTAGGGGACCTCACGGATTCCGCTCTCTTCGATGCCGGGACCTGAGTCCTTGTGTGGAGTCGGGGCCGGATCCTGAGGATTCCTCTCCAGTGCTGACATGGATCTTGGGGTACTTCTGGAGTCTCCCCATGGGAATCAGTCCTAGTCTCGAATGGGGCATGTACGTGCGCTTTCCCCGAGCTGTAGCAGCACTGTCATGCTTCCGATCGGGTGGATCAATGGATCTGTGGCTTTCCCTCGAGGCTTTCCCTCGAGGCTTTCCCACAGGGTGTCCCACGTGCCACCGTGTTGTGAGTCGATCCTCGGCATGAAAGTCGAGGCAGTGCAGGGGAAAACAGGTTCCTCTGGAATGGACTAACACATCTGGGCGACTCTTGAAATGGTGGCTGAATCCTGGAGTTCCTCTCGCCTTTCCTGTTGAAAGTACCTCCTCTTGAGATGCGATGGAAACGCCGGGAATTCTTTCCCGACGAAGCATGGAAAGGATCCCTCATCTCGAGCTATGAGGCGGAAACGGGGCTCTTCTGGATGTGGGCGGGAACCTCGTGCTTCCTCTCGAGTGGAGACGGGTATGTCTGGGAACTACTTGAGTTGCAGCAAGGGTGTGAAGGCCCCTTTCGAAGTTCATGAGGTTAGGTGTGATTAGCCTCGAAGGCCTCAGCGGAAATGGGCCTCATTTCGCCTGGAGGGGAGAACCTCCTGGATTTTCTAGTGTTGCGACAGGTGCCTCTCGAGTTTCGACGGGGACCTCAAGGACTCGCTCTGGTGGCCTTAGGTAAGGCCAGTCTCCATTCGAGTTGCTAGGGGCCACTCGGATTTCTCCCCAGTCCATGCCGAGGCCTCAGACCTTGTGTGGACTCGGGGCTGAAACCTGAAGATTCCTCTCCAGTGCTGTCATGGATCTTGGGGTTCTTCTGGAATCTCCACAGTGGACTCAGTCCTCCTCTCGAGTGGGACATGCACGTCCGCTTTACTCCCGTGCTGTATCAGCAGTGTCAGGATTCCCATCGCCTTACTAAAGGGATCCGTGACTTTTCCTTGAGGCTTTCCCACGAGGTTTTCCCACAGTGCTGTCACCTGTGACACCGTTTTTGATTCGATACTCGGTGTGAAATTCGAAGCAGTGCAGGGAAATCAGGTCCCTCCGAGTGGACTGAGACATTTGGGGGACTTTTGCAATGGGGCACGAACCCTGTAGTTCCTCTCGACTTTCTCATTGAGACCGCCTCCTCTTAATATGCGACGTGAACGCCAGGAATCCTTTCCCGACGAAGCAGGGAAAGGATCTCTCATCTCCAATTAAGAGGTGGAAATGAGGCTCCTCTTGTGGTTTGCTGGACCCTCTTTCTTTCTCTCGAGTGGAGATCGGATTGCTGGGAAAGTTCCTGAGTTGCAGCAAAAATGTGAAGTACCATTTCGAAGTTCCAGAGGGAATGTGCGTTTTGCCAGGATATGCCTCAGCATAAAAGGGCCTCATCTCTCCTGCACCGCTTCCATCAGGTTTGGCTCAGGCGCTGCTTCCCCTGAGCTGAGGCTGTGGGCGGGAGCCCAGAGATGCAGGGCCAGGCCCAAACCACCTGTGCACTTCTCTGATGGAAGGAGAGCACTCCCCAACCCACGTTTTTCAGGCACACTGGCCAGGCGCCTACGGAGTCAGCCTCCGGGTGTGGGGGCTACAGACCCCATCCACAGCCCCAGGGAGCCTGGTGCTCCTAGTACAGCGGTGAGTCTGGGCGGCCAAACAAAGCTGGAGCTGGAGCAGTGCAGTTTCACTTCCCATCCCTCTGACAGAGCTCTCACTGCTAGAGCTCTCTGCAG
>NW_017195224.1:0-20499 GCF_001704415.2 Capra hircus
CTAGTAGTGTTGCATGTGTACCAAATGTGGTTCTTTCCTCAAACAGGTTTATTTCAGTTACACTTATTGTAAACCAAATAAGAATGGTTTATAAACCAAACCAACAAAAGAGGAAAGCAGTTAAGATTTTTTTGGAATACAGAGAAATTTTGCAAAGTATGTTACAGACCAATAATTAGAATATAAATTATGTAAAGCCACATGAGAAGCAATATTAAGAAGACAAACAGGGTTCCCTGGTGGCTCAGTGGTAAAGAATCTGCCTGCAATTGAGGAGACATGATTTCCACACCTAGTCCAGGAGGATCCCACATGCTGCGGAGCAACTTTGCTGTGCTTTAAAGCCTGGGAACTGGAGCTCCTGTGCCCTAGAGCCTGTGCTGCACAACAAGAGAACGCAATATAATGAGAAACTCATGGACTGCAACTAAAGAGTAACCCCTGCTTGCCATTACTAGAGAAAAGGATGTGTGCAGCAACTAAAACCCAGTGCAGCCCTCCAAATAAATAAATAAGATAATTAAAAAAAAGAAGACAATAGAAAAATGGGTAAAGGACATCAAAAGATAATTCACAGAAGAGGAAAAGAAATATGTTTGTTCAGAAAAACCTATAAAGAGATCACACCCAAGACATAAACTGGGAAAGGCAGGTTCAACACTAGGGAGATACTCATTTTCACCTCTTACACTGGTTTAAAAAAATTTAAAAATAATTATCTGCAAGAATGTGGGGGAAATGGGTACTCTTCTATAGCTGTGTGTGTAAATTGATGTAATTACTATTTGTCAGTGTCTAGTGAGGTTGAACAGAGAAGGCAATGGCAACCCACTCCAGTACTCTTGCCTGGAAAATCCCATGAGAAGAGAAGACTGGTGGGCTGCAGTCCACAGGGTCACTAAGAGTCGGACACGACTGAGTGACTTCACTTTCACTTTTCACTTTCATGTATTGGAAAAGGAAATGGCAACCCACTCCAGTGTTCTTGCCTGGAGAATCCCAGGGACAGGGGAGCCTGGTGGGCTTCTGTCTATGGGGTTGCACAGAGTCGGACATGACTGAAGTGACTTAGCAGCAGCAGCAGCAGCAGCAGCAGCAGCAGCAGCAGCAGTGAGGTTGAATGGGCTTTCCAGGTGCTGCTAATGGTAAAGAACCCACCTGCCAATTCAAGAGGCATAAGAGACACAGATTCGATCCCTGGGTCAGGAAGATCCCCTGGAGGAGGGCATGGCAACCCACTCCAGTATTCTTGCCTGGAGAATCCTATGGACAGAAGAGCCTGGTGTGCTACAGTCCAAAGAGTCAAATATGACTGAAGCAACTGAGCATGCACACACAGTGAGGTTGAAGATGCACATACGTGTCATTTAGCAATTCCAGCTCTAAGAAGCATATTTATAGAGTAATGAAAGGCTATAACAAGAGTATTTGTTGCAGCATTCTTTGTAATAGCAAAAAAAGAGAAGCAACTCAAAGATGTTTACAAGAATGGCATGCCTAAGGAAACTATTCATAAAATGGTGTATTATATACCAGTTAAAATGGATATATATATATGTTATAGATGAACATGGATAAATCTAAAAATCATAATGTTGGGTGAAAAAGTCAAGTTGTGGACAATTACTTGCAGTGTGATATAACTTATTGTAATACAAAAATTATGAGAAAATTCATTTTAAAACGTCATTTTGTGTACAAATCTAGGTACTTAGAATCAATGAACAAAACAGATCTCTGCCCTTATGGACTTTACATCTCAGTGGAGGAAGACTGAAATAAATCAATATACACAGCAAGTAAATAAGCTATATATTGTGTTAGAGAATGATGAAAACAGAGCAGGGGAAGGCAGATAGAGTAGGGCTGCGCAAGTTGCAATATGAAATAGGCTAGTTCAGATAGGCTTCATTGAAATGGTGAGATCTGAGCCTTAATGTAGGTGAAAGGGTTTAAATAAATGGATAACATGGAAAAGAGCACTCCTTCTAGAGGGACATTGCAAAGGTTCCATGGCAATAGTGAGCCTGGCATTTTTAAGGGACAGTAAGGAGGCCACAGATTGGGCAGAGTAAGTGGGGGAAGAGAGCAGATGGAGTGGTCAGAGATATAGTGGAGAATCAGAAAATGTAGGGTTTTGTAGGGATTTTGACTCTCACTCAGTGGAATTCACTATCTTTTTCAGGTTTTGAGCAGAGAAGTACAAGGATTTCATTTATATTAAAAATTATCACTTAATTTTTGCCCAGAATATACACCACCAGAGGATCAAGGATAAAAACAGAGAGATCTGTTAGAAGGCTATTTCAGTTATTCAAGTGAGAAATCATGGCAAATTGGACCTTATATGTAGCGATGGGGATGTGAGAAGGATTGGCGTTTTGGATACATTGAGTAAGAACCCAAATGATTTCCTGATGAGTTATATGTACGGTGACTTCCCCAGGACTTCCCTGGTGACTCAGATGGTAAAGTGTCTGCCTACAATGTGGGGCACCCAGGTTCGATCCCTGGGTTGGGAAGATCCTCTAGAGAAGGAAATGGCAACCCACTCCAGTACTCTTGCCTGGAAAATCCCATGGACAGAGGAGAGTGGTAGGCTACAGTCCATGGGGTTGCAAAGAGTCAGACACAACTGAGCAACTTCACTATATGTACAGTGGGAGAGAAGATAATGACAAGATTTCTGCCCTGACTATATGGACTGGGCTTCCCTGACAGCTCAGCTGGTAAAGAATCTGCCTGCAGTGCAGGAGACTATAGTTCGATTCCTGGGTTGGGAAGATCTGCTGGAGAAGCTTAAGGATACACACTGGCAGTATTCTTGGGCTTTCCTGGTGGCTCAGCTGGTAAAGAATCCACCTGCAATGTGGGAGACCTGGGTTCGATCCCTGGGTTTGAAGATCCCCTGGAGAAGGGAATGGCTATCCACTCTAGTATTCTGTCCTGGGAGAGTTCTGTGGGCTGTATAGTCCATGGAGCCACAAAGAGTCAGACACAATTGAGCAAATTTAACACACAGCTGTGATTCTCTCTAACATATGGACTGATGGAACTGCCATCGGTTGAGATGCAGATGGCTATAGGAGGAGCAGGTTTGGGGGAAAAGATCAGGAATTCAATGTGCAACAGTTTGAGTTTGAGATGTCTATTAGACATCTGAGTGGAGGTGCTGAGTAATCAGTTGGATATATTAGACTGTATGTTGTGACACAGATCCAATCTACAGACTTGGATTTAAGAGTTATAAGTATAAAAAGTGTTTTACAGTGTTTGAATTGGAAGATATCACCAAGGGAGGGTAGATAGAAATGAGAAGAACAGGGACCAAGCCTGGGCACACTCCTATTTTGAGGTTCAGGAGGAGAAGAGGAACCAGTAAAGGTAACTGAGCAGAAGCAGCCAGGGAGGTAAGAGGAAACCGGGAGAACAGGGTTCTGGAAGCCAACTGAAGACAGTAAACTGAGGAGGAGTGACTCATGAGCTGTGCCAAATGCTGTTGATAGGTCCAGTAAGGATTAAGAATTGATCATTGGACTGAACAATGTAGGAGTTAGTCATGACCTTGAGGGCAGAAATTTCAGTTGAGTGGTGGAGGTGAACCCCTAATTGGACTGTGTTCATATGAGAATAGGAAGGAGAAGAAAAAATGGAAACAGTGATTAGAGACAACAATTACAAAGGGGTGAAGGAGTAGTCCAAGTGGATATCTGGGGGAAGAACATTCCTGAAAGATGGAACTGATGTTGAAAAAGCCCTAGGAAACAGTGAGTGTGGCTTGTTTGAGGAACAGCAGAGAGGCCTTGTTGGGGCAGTGAATGAGGTGGTGAGCAGGCAGAGAGCATAGGGGGCTATGGAAGGAAAGTTGTCTGGGCCTCTTTTTGATACCAGTTTGATGTCAGTAGAAAGCCTGGGGAATATGGTCTTAGATAAGGAATACTGGTTCAGTCAACACCTTCAAATATTCATGTTCCAATATTGCACGTAGAGATGTATGTTACATACATCTGTAAAAGAAGTTTGCCTTGAGACTTCCCTGGTGCTCCATGGCTGGGACTTCACACTCCCCAGGCAGGGGGCCCAGTCCCTGGTTGGGGAAATAGATCCCATAGGCAACAGCTAAGAGTTCACATGCTGCAGCTACGGATTATGCATGCCTCGACAAAGATCAAAGATCCTGCATGCCGCTACTAAGACTTGGTGCAGCCAAGCAATAAAATAAACAAATATGTATATTTTAAAGGAAATTTGCCCCAAATAAGAGCAAAGATATAGAATGTTATCAGTTGCTGAAAGTATAATCTATATATGAAATCGTGAAAGTGTTAGTTGCTCAGTCCTGTCCAACTTTTTGTGAGTCCATGGACTGTAGCCTACCCAGCTCCTCTGTCCATGGAATTCTCCAGGCTAGAATATTGGGTTGGGTTGCCATTCTCTTCTCCAGGGGATCTTCCCAATCCAGGGATTGAACCCATGTCTCCTGCCTTACAGGCAGATTCTTTACCTTCTGAGCCACCTGGGAAGCCATGCGAAGATAAGAAACAATGGCCTGATGTTTTCCTAATAGAAACGACCTAGCAGAGAGCACAACATTGACAGTGGTGATAAAGGAGTGAAAGATGGTAGTAATATTGTTGAATTGGTGTAAGAGAAAGAGGTCTATAGACCTCCCCAACTTATAATAGGGCTGCATCTGGGTAAACCCATTGTAACTGGAAAATATCATAAGTCAAAAATGCATTAAGCCCACAAATAGCCAAAACAATCTTGAGAAAGAAGAATGGAGATGGAGTAATCAACCTTCCTGACTTTAGACTATAAAGCTACAATTATCAAGACAGTATGGTTCTGGCACAAAAACAGAAATATACACCAAGGGAATAGGATAGAAAGCCCAGAGATAAACCCACACACCCACCAACACCTTATATTTGACAAAGGAGGCAAGAATATGCAATAGAGAAAAGATAGTCTCATCATAAGTGATGCTGGGAAAACTGCACTGCTATGTGTAGAAGAATGAAATTAGAACATTTCCTAACAGCATACACAAAGATAAACTCAAAAATGGATTACAAACCTAAATGTAAAACCAGAAACTATAAAACTCCTAGAGGAAAACATAAGCAAAACACTCTTTGACATAAATCACAGCAAGATCCTCTGTGACTCACCTTATAGAGTAATGGAAATAAAAACAAAAATAAACTAATGGGATCTAATTAAACTTAAAAGCTTTTCCACAGCAAAGGAAACTATAAACAAAGTTTATAGAAAAGGCAACCTCAGAATGGGAGAAAATAATAGCAAATGAAACAACTGACAAAGGATTAATCTCCAAAATATGCAAGCAGCTCATGAAGCTCAATACCAGAAAACAAACAACCCAATCAAAAACTGGGTAGAATACCTGAACAGACATTTCTCCAAAGAAAACATACACATACATGGTTAATAAACACATGAAAAGATGCTCAACATCACTCACTATTAGAGACATGCAAATCAAAATTACACAAGGTGAGAATAGCCATCATCAGAAAATCTACAAACAATAAAAGCTAGAGAGGCTGTGGAAAAAAGGGAACACTCTTGCACTGTCCGTGGGAATGTAAATTGATGGTCACTATGCAGAACAGTATGGAGATTCCTTAAGACGCTAGGAATAAGACTACGATATGAGTCAACAATCCCACTACTGGGCATACACCCTTAGAAAACCATAATTGGAAAAGACACATGTACCCCAGTGTTCACTACAGCACTACTTGCAATAGCTTCCCTTGTAGCTCAGGCAGTTAAGCATCCACCTGCAATGCAGGAGACTGGGGTTCAATCCCTGGGTTGGGAAGATCCCCTGAAGAATGGAATGGCTACTCACTTCCATATTCTTTGGAGAATTCCATACACAGAGAAGCCTGGCAGACTACAGTCCATGGGCTCACAAAGACTTGGACAGGAGTGAGTGACTAAAATGTTACAATAGTTAGGACGTGGAAGCAACCTAGATGTCTATCTATAGATGAATGGATGAAGAAGCTGTAGTACATATATATTAATACAATGGAATATTACTCAGTCACAAAAAGGAGCACATTTTAGTCTATTTAACGAGGTGGATGAACTTAGAGCTTATTATACTGAGTGAAGTTAGAAGGAGAAAAACTAATATTTTATATTAATGCATATATATGGTATCTAGACAGAGCATCAAACCAGTCAATTCTTAAGGAAAGAAACCCTGAACACTCATTGGAAGGACTGATTCTGAAGCTAAAACTCCAATAATTTGGCCACCTGATGTGAAGAACTGACTCATTTGAAAAGACCCTGATGCTGGGGAAGATTGAAGGTGGGAGGAGAAGGGGACAACAGAGGATGAGATGGTCGGATGGCTTCACTGACTCAATGGCCATGAGTTTGAGAAAGCTCCCAGAGTTGGTGATGGACAGGAAGGCCTGGCATGCTGCAGTCATTGGGGTTGCTCAGCCTTCTTTGTAGTCCAACTCTCACATCCATACATGACTACAGGAAAAACCATAGCTTTGACTAGACAGAACTTTGTTGGCAAAGTAATGTCTCTGCTTTTTAATATGCTGTCCAGCTTGGTCATAGCTTTTCTTCCAAGGAACAATCATCTTTAATCTCATGGTGGTAGTCACCATGTGCAGTGATTTGAAGCCCCCCACCAAGAAAACTCCCTCACTGTTCCCACTGTTTCTGCATCTATTTGCTGTGAAGTGATGGGACTAGATGTCATGATATTCGTTTTCTGAATTTTGAGTTTTAAACCAACTTTTTCACTCTCCTCTGTCACTTTCACCTAGAGGCTCTTTAGTTCCTCTTTGCTTTCTGCAATGAGGGTGGTATTATCTGCATATCTGAGGTAATTGATATTTCTCCAGGCAATCTTGATTCCAGCTTGTGCTTCATCCGCACCAGCGTTTCTCATGATGTTCTCTGCATATAAGTTACATAAGCAGGGTGACAACATACAGCCTTGACATACTCCTTTCCCAATTTGGAACTAGTCTGTTGTTTCATGTCCAGTTCTAACTGTTCCTTCTTGACCTGCATTACAGATCTCTCAAGAGACAGGTCAGGTGGTTTGGTATTCCCATCTCTTTCAGAATTTTCCACAGTTTGTTGTGATTCACACAATCAAAAGCTTTGGCATAGTTGATAAAGCAGAAATAGATGTTTTTCTGGAACTTTCTTGCTTTCTTGATGATCCAGTAGATGTTGGCAATTTTATCTCTGGTTCCTCTGCCTTTTCTAAATCCAACTTGAATATCTGGAAGTTCAAGGTCCATGTACCGTTGAAGCCTGGCTTGGAGAATTTTGAGCATTACTTTACTAGTATGTGAGATGAGTGCAATTGTGCGGTAGTTGGAGCATTCTTTGGCATTGCCTTTCTTTGGGATTGGAATGAAAATTGACCTTTGCCAGTCCTGTGGCCGCTGCTGAGTTTTCCAAATTTGCTGGCATATTGAGTGCAGCACATTCACAGCATCATCTTTCAGTATTTGAAAGAGCTCAACTGGAATTTCATCACCTCCACCAGCTTTGTTCCTAGTCATGCTTCCCAAGGCCCACATGACTTCACATTCTAGGATGTCTGGCTCTAGGTGAGTGATCACGCCATCATGATTTCCTAGGCCATGAAGATCCTTTTTGTATAGTTCTTCTGTGTATTCTTGCCACCTCTTCTTAATGTCTTCTGGTTCTGTTAGGTCTATACCATTTTTGTCCTTTATTGTGCCCATCTTTGCATGAAATGTTCCCTTGGTATCTCTAATTTTCCTGAAGAGATCACTAGTCATTCCCATTCTATTGTTTCCCTCTGTTTCTTTGCACTGATCACCAAGGAAGGCTTTCTTGACTCTTCTTGCTATTCCTTGCAACTCTGCATCCAAATAGGTATATCTTTCCTTTTCTCCTTTGCTTTTCACTTATCTTCTTTTCACAGCTATTTGTAAGGCCTTCTCAAACAGCCATTTTGCTTTCTTGCATTTCTTTTTCTTGGGGATGGTCTTGATTCCTGTCTCCTGTACAATGTCACGAACCCCTGTCCTTAGTTCTTCAGGCACTTTGTCTATCAGATCTAATCCCTTGAATCTATTTGCCACTTTCACCGTACAATCATAAGGAATTTGATTTAGGTCATAACTGAAGGGTCTAATGGTTTTCCCTACTTTCTTTAATATAAGTCTGAATTTGGCAATAAAGTGTTCATGATCTGAGCCATAGTCAGCTCCTGGTCTTGCTTTTGCAGACTGTACAGATGGAATTCCAGTTGAGCTATTTCAAATCCTGAAAGATGATGCTGTGAAAGTGCTGAACTCAATATGCCAGGAAAATTGGAAAACTCAGCAGTGGCCACAGGACTGGAAAAGATCAGTTTTCATTCCAATTCCAAAGAAAGGCAATGCCAAAGAATGCTCCAACTACCGCACAATTGCACTCATCTCACATGCTAGTAAAGTAATGCTCAAAATTCTCCAAGCCAGGCTTCAGCAATATGTGATCCATGAACTTCCTGATGTTCAAGCTGGTTTTAGAAAAGGGAGGGAACCAGAGATCAAATTGCCAACATCTACTGGATCATGGAAAAACCAAGAGAGTTCCAGAAAAACATCTATTTCTGCTTTATTGACTATGCCAAAGCCTTTGACTGTGTGGATCACAATGAACCTTGGAAAATTCTTCAAGAGATGGGAATACCAGACCACCTGACCTGCCTCTTGAGAAACCTATATGCAGGTCAGGAAGCAACAGTTAGAACTGGACATGGAACAACAGACTGGTTCCCAATAGGAAAAGGAGTATGTCAAGGCTGTATATTGTCACCCTGCTTATTTAACTTATATGCAGAGTACATCATGAGAAATGCTGGGCTGGAAGAAGCACAAGGTGAATCAAGATTGCTGGGAGAAATATCAATAACCTCAGATATGCAGATGACACCACCTTTATGGCAGAAAGTGAAGAGGAACTAAAAAGCCTCTTGATGAAAGTGAAAAAGTTGGCTTAAAACTCAACATTCAGAAAATGAAGATTATGGCATCCAGTGCCATCACTTCATGGGAAATAGATGGGGAAACAGTGGAAACAGTGTCAGACTTTATTTTGGGGGGTTCGAAAATCACTGCAGATGATGATTGCAGGCATTAAATTAAAAGACGCTTACTCCTTGGAAGGAAAGTTATGACCAACCTAGATAGTATATTCAAAAGCAGAGACATTACTTTGCCAACAAAGGTCTCTCTAGTCAAGCCTATGGTTTTTCCAGTAGTCATGTATGGATGTGAGAGTTGGACTGTGAAGAAAGCTGAGCACCGAAGAATTGATGCTTTTGAAGTGTGGTGTTGGAGAAGACTCTTGAGAGTCCCTTGGACTGCAAGGAGATCCAACCAGTCCATTCTGAAGGAGATCAATCCTGGGATTTCTTTGGAAGGAATGATGCTAAAGCTGAAACTCCAGTACTTTGACCATCTCATGCGAAGAGTTGACTCATTGGAAAAGACTCTGATGCTGGAAGGGATTGGGGGCAGGAGGAGAAGGGGACAACAGAGGATGAGATGGCTGAATGGCATCACCGACTCGATGAGTGCGAGTTATCTCTTGGAGTTGGTGATGGGGAGGGAGGCCTGGCATGCTGCGGTTCATGGGGTCGCAAAGATTCAGACACGACTGAGCAACTGAACTGAACTGAACTGATCTAATAGAGCTTCTCCATCTTTGGCTGCAAAGAATATAATCAGTCTCATTTCGGTGTTGACCATCTGGTGCTTTCCACGTGTAGAGTCTTCTCTTGTGTTTTTGGAAGAGGTTGTTTGCTATGACCAGTGCAGTCTCTTTGCCAAACTCTATTAGCCTTTGCCTTGCTTCATACTGCACTTCAAGGCCAAATTTGCCCATTACTCCAGGTATTTCTTGACTTCCTACTATTGCATTTCATTCCCTTTTAGTGAAAAGGACATCTTTTTTGGGTGTTAGTTCTGGAAGGTCTTGTAGGTCTTCATAGAACCATTCAACTTCATCTTCAGCATTACTGGTCAGGGCATAGACTTGGATTACTCTGATATTGAATGGTTGCCTTGGAAACAGAGATCATTCTTCATCCAAGTACTCCGTTTCAGACTCTTTTGTTGACTATGATGGCTATTCCATTTCTTCTAAGGCATTCTTGTCCACAGTAGTAGATATAATGGTCATTTGAGTTAAATTCAACCATTCCAGACCACTTTAGTTCACTGATTCCTAAAATGTTGACGTTCACACTTGCCATCTCCTGTTTGACCACTTCGAATTTGCCTCGATTCATGGATTTAACATGCCAGGTTCCTATGCAATATTGCTCTTTACAGCATCTTTCCTTCCATCACCAGGCACATCCACAACTGGGGGTTGTTTTTGCTTTGGCTCCATTTCAATTTTTCTGGAGTTATTTCTCCACTGATCTCCAGTAGCATATTGGGCACCTACCCACCTGGGGAGTTCATCTTTCATTGTCCTATATTTTGCCTTTTCATAGTGTTCATGGGGTTCTCAAGGCAAGAATACTGAAGTAGTTTGCCATTCCCTTCTCCAGTGGACCACATTTTGTCTGAACTCTCCATCATGACCTGTCCATCTTGGGTGGCCCTACACGGCATGGCTCATAGTTTCACTGAGTTGGACAAGGCTGTGGTCCATGTTGGGCTTCCCTGGTGGCTCAGATGGTAAAGCGCCCACCTGCAATGCAGCATACCCAGGTTTGATCCCTGGGTCAGGAAGATCCCCTGGAGAAGGAAATGGCAATCCACTCCAGCACTCTTACCTGAAAAATCCCATGGATTGAGGAGCCTGATAGGCTACAGTCCATGGGGTCACGTGGTCCATGTGATCAGGTTGGTTAGTTTTCTGTGATTGTGGTTTCAGTCTGCCATCTGATAGAGAAGGATAAGAGGCTTATAAAAGCTTCTTGATGGGAGAGACTTACTGAAGGGGAAACTGGGTATTGTTCTGAAGGATGGGGCCATGCTCAATAAAACTTTAATCCAATTTTCTGTTGATGGTTGGAGCTATGTTCCCTTCCTCTTATTTACCTGGGGTGAAACTGTGGTGGACGTAATGAAGATAATGGCGACCTCCTTCAAAAGGCCTCATGCATGTACTGCTACACTCTGTGTCCCCTCCCCCCCAGCAGACCACCACTGACCTGCATCTCCACTGGAGACTCCTGGACACTCCCAGGCAAGTCTAAGTCAGTCTCTTGTGGGGTCACTGTTCCTTTCTCCTGGGTCCTGGTGTGCACAAGGTTCTGTTTGTGCCCTTCAAGAGTCTATTTCCTAGTCCTGTGTAAGTTCTGGCCATTCTATGGTGGGGTTAATGGCAACCTCCTCCAAGAGGGCTTATGCCATACCCAAGTCTGCTGAACCCAGGGCCCCTGCCCCTGCTGCAGTCCATTGCTGACCCGTACCTACACAGGAGACACTCAAACCCAGTTCTGTCTCAGTCTATGTGGGGTCTCTGGGTCCTGGTGCACACAAGGTTTGTTTCAGCCCTCTGAATGTGTCTGGTGGAGATGGGGTGTGATTCTAAATGTGAATTCGCCCCTCCTACCATCTTGCTGGGGCTTCTCTGCCCTTGGACATGGGATATCTTCTCGAAGTCACTCCAGCACCACCATCCTGCTAGGCTTCTCTGCCCTTGGACGTGGGGTATCTCCTCAGGGCCGCTCCTGCGCTGCACAGCCATGGAAACCAGTATTGCCCAACACGCTCCTGTATTCTTGCCTGGAGAACACTGCTCCCTGACAGAGAAGACTGGCAGGCCACAGTCTCCAGGGTCGGAAAGAGTAGGACACTCCCGAAGCGACCCCACATGTTGAGGCACAAGACATTTTTTGCCTGTGGCAGCTCTGCCCTAGTGAGAGTTGAGGGTGAAGGTGGCACAGCTGCTTGGCTTGCAGGGACTCTGGCAGCACCAAGTGTGCAGGGACATGGACTGCCTCCACTGCAGGAGTTATGGCCCCATCAGTCTTTTTTCGAGCCTCTTGTAGCTGGCGATCAGAAGGCCTCTTTGGCCTGTCTTTCTCCGTAGCTCCACCCATTCAGGCACGTAGAGGGCTTCCTTGCCTGGGGACTTTCTCTGTTGTTTGGCACATCAGGCTCATATAGGGGCCCCCCTGGCTGGAGTTCTACTCTACATTGGCACATCAGGCACTTAAAGGGGCACCCTGGGTGGGGTCCTACTCTGTAGTTCAGTGCTTCAGGTGCTTGCTGGGCCAGCCTCTCTATTGTTCAGCTGCCAATGCTGGCACTGTGGGGAGAGAGGCTATGGTGATGGCTCCATCCCCAAACATGACTCAGCAGTATCGCCTAGCTTCCATGGCTGCCTGGCTTTCCTCCACAGGCATTTCCCACCACAGTCTCCTCCCTCACATCCCCTTGATAAGTCTCTCCACAGTTGCAGCAGCCCTCACCTTGGGATTGCTCCACAATCCCTAAACTCCAGCTACCAGCCACTGCACCTTCCAGGGGATCTGCATCCCCTTCTTGGGTATGTATGGTTGCAAGGACTGTCTGATTCTCATTCAATTTAGGCTGCCACAGATCAGCTGTTTCACTCTCAGCCTTAAATGCTTCTCCTCTGACTCAGACAATTGCCCTGATGTGGTGATCTGACCCCTGCTTCCGTTCCCCTACCTGCCGAGGGCAGGTCCAGTCCTACTTATACTCCTGTTTTTCCCCCTAGTTCCTTCATCCTACCAAGGTTTGGGTGGGTCAATAACTCCTGTCCACTCTCAGCTGGTGTTCTGCATGCACTTCTGTTTCTGAAGGTGTATTCCTGATGTATCCGTGGAGAGAGATGTACTCCACGTCCACCTATTCCTCTGCCATCTTGTTCTCCTGTATGAATGTTTAAAACAATTAAAAAAACCAGGAAATTAGAAAATTGAAATGTGTGTGAAATTTTTGTTTTGCCAGTTCTGTACTATATATCAGTCCTCATTTATATATTTAAATGTTTGATTAACTAGGATATGTGGAAAATATGTAAATGAACTGGGATATGTGGGGAAAGTATACTAGAGGTAGTGGATGGGTGTATCAGTTTCTTCACTCTATCTATTGCATATCACACACAAACTGCTTCTGAAGAACTCCATAGTACACTTTGGGAGAATGAGGATAAACTGGGAAATGAAATTGCTAGGAAAATAATTCAGATCTTACCGAACTCTGTCATGACTGACCTAGAGAAAATACTACAGCTGGGGTCAAGAGGTTGGAATATGTAGATCCTCCTAGCTTTTCTCTCATTGTTTTGCTGAGAATCAAATCCTTCACAGATTTCTACATCCAATAACAGCGGTACTGATAAATTCTTTTTAACTTTAAATGTTTTTATGGATATATTCATGAGTTGCAATATTATATTTGTTCAGGTTTACAACATAGTGCTTCAGTTGTTTTTTATATTATACTCTGTTTACATTTATTATTAGATAATTGGTATATTTCTCTGCGCTGTACAGCGTATCCTTGTTGCTTAAAGTTCAAAACGAATAGTTTAAAATATAATGAAATATTAAGTTCTAATGAAAACCATTGTAAATTAAAAAGGACTGAAATCGCAGAGTGCTTTCTCTCTCTCTAAGGATGTAGTAACCTTGAAATCAATCTTTTAAAAAAGAAATAGGAGAATAGAATTATGGACAGAGGGAAAGGGGAGGAGAGGGTGAGATGCAAGGAAAGAGCAACATGGAAATTTACATTACTGTATGTAAAATAGATAGCCAATGGGAATTTGCTGTATGGCTAGGAAACTCAAACAGGGGCTCTGTATCAACCTAGAGGGGTGGGATGAGGAGGGAGTTCCAAAAGGGAGGGGATATATGTATACCCTAGGCTGATTCATGTTGAGGTTTGACAGAAAACAGCAAAATTCTGTAAAGCAATAATCTTTCAATAAAAAATTAATTAATTAAAAAATAAAAAGTATCTCAAAACAAAAATAAAAGGAATAGGAAAATCACCAACTAGTTTGAAATTCAGCAATATACTTATAGAAATAACAATGTCAATGCACCAAGAAGAAAAACACATGGACATTAAATTCAGTAAATACTATCATAAGCAATAGCAGTCAAATACTTGAGGTGGAAGAAGAAGTCATCTCATTTCTCTTAACTGCTGAACATCCTCCTCCTTATTTTGATGCAAGGAGCTAGAGGCATGTCCCTGAACAAGAAGTGGATGCATGCATGCGCACTAAGTCTCCTCAGTTGTGTCCCACTCTTCGTGGCCCCATGAACTGTGGCCCACCAGGCTCCTCTGTCCCTGGGAATTATCCAGGGAAGAATACTGGAGGGGGTTTCCATGCCCTCCTCCAGGGAACCTTCTCCATCTAGGGACAGAACCTGGGTCTCCTGTGTCTCCTGCATTGCAGGGAGGTTCTTTACTACCGGCACCACCTGGGAAGACCCAAGAAATGGATGTGTGCATGCTAAGCCGCTTCAGTCGTGTCTGACTCTTTGAGACCCTATGGATTGTAACCCGCTAGGCTCCTCTGTCCATGGGACTTTCCAGCAAGAATACTGGAGTGGGTTGCCATGCCTTTCTCCAGGGCATCTTCCCACTCCAGGGATTGAATCCATGGCTCTTAGGTTTCCCACATAAGAAGGCAGGTTCTTTACCACTAGCACCATCTGGGAAGCCCCAAGAAATGGATGCCTATACTTAAATCGCCATGGTTAAAAGTAGGTGCTTGAATGGAAAAACATCAGGAAAACTATCACCCCATGTTCCCTCTCCATCTCTAGGCTGAGTGTCACAGGAAGGTTGCTATTTGTTCATCTCTCCTCACTCCACCATACGTTTGGCCAATTGCCTTGGCTCATGGGCTACCAGTCCCTCATTGGCTGCTACTGTGGAGACTGTGGCTACATTCTCTGTCACTGGACTATCCCATCATCCCTGCAAGTGTGCAATTCAGTCAGGATTTTTTCTGTCTTTTTTTTTTTTTTAAAGCAAAATGATCTAGGTTGCCAAACAAAAAATAGGATCAGAGAAATCTGGATAAGGTAATTTAAAAAGATACGGCGCTTGATTCCAGAAATTTACAATTTTCTTATTTTACACTGTGTTTGAGTCCTATTTTACACAAGGAAGTGAATTGGGATTGAAAGAATAGAATGGGTAAATGTGATTTGTATATCTGCTACTGCTGGTGCAGTGGTCAAGAATCTGACTGCCAGTGCAGGAGATGAAAGAGACACAGCTTCTATCCCTTGGTCAGAAAGATCCCCTGGAGTAGGAAATGACAACCCAGTTCAGTATTCTTGCTTGGAAAATTTCAAGGAGATAGGAGCCTGGCGGGCTCCTGTCCATGGGATCAGAAAGAGTTGGTCATGACTGAGTGACTGAGCGCGCGCACACACACACACACACACACACACACACACACACACACTGCTCTGTGTGAGCCTGCATGCTACCTTGCTTCAGTGGTGCTCGACTCTTTGCAGACCCTATGGACTGTAGCCCCACCAGGCTCCTCTCTCCATGGGATTCTCCAGGAAAGAATACTGGAGAGGGTTACCATCCCCTCCTCCCAGGGATCTTTATGACCCAGGGATGTACCCTGTCTCTTCTGTGACTCCTGCACTGAAGGCAGATTCTTTACTGGTGAGCCACCTGGGAAGACCACACTGGTTTTTTGTTTTTGTTTTTTTGTTTTTATTATTATTATTTTTTTAATTTTATTTTTTACTTTACAATACTGTATTGGTTTTGCTTTATCAGTTGCTATACCCATATAAAAATCTCTGGATGATACCTAGATAGACGGGGAGAATGAAAATGGAAAAGGCCAATGAAACTTTTTGGGAAAGAATTTTGACCATAAAGATCCCTAAAATCACTGAGAAACCACGAATAGAAATAACCATTTAGGAAAGTGACAAGTTGCAATATGTTAAGAAAAAAGTACACGATTTTTCATTGAAAAAATGACACAACCGACACATATTGAAGCAAAGTTAATGAGGTTTTTAATGTTTTCTTTGGGGTAGAAATGTTTTAAAGATTAAATGTAGGGCCTAAGGGGAGAACCCTTAAGTCTGGTTTGCGATGGTCAGACAGTTCTGGGGCAGTTCATCTGCAGGTGTGGTATCTGATGACCGACTTGGTGGCCTCGGACGTGGCATACTTGCCGGAGCTCCCCAGGCAACAGAAGACGCACAGATGTCTGGATGTCTTCGGTCATGATGGTGCAGCGCTTGTTGCTGTGGGCCAGGCGCCCGGCCTCTTCGGCAATCCGCTCGAACATATCTTTCACAAACGAATCCAGGACGTTCACGGACTCACGGGAAAGACTCAGGCCTGTATGTACTTGCTTCAGCACCCTAGGGAAATAGGTAGCAAAGCTTGAGAAATTGCCCCTGACGGCAGCGGCGGCGACGGCAACGGCGGCCCTTAGCTGTCTTCTGCTTCGCCTTTCTTGGTTCCGCATCATACGGCTCTGGTTTGGAGGTCTCTGCTTTCGCCATCTCCATTTCAGAGGGCTCAGTTTCGGAGGTGCTGGTTTCTATGGTGATCACGTCTTCCTCATGGCTGTCAGAGGATGGTGCAGACACGGTAGAGCCACCATTCTCCATAGCGCAGCCCAAGAAGAACAGTGAGGCCGTTGAAGGCCGTTGGTCGAATTTATAGGCCCGGCTTTCCCTGACGTCACAGACACTGTCCATCTCTGATTGGATGCAAGGCAGGGGGGCCTGTTACTATGGCAGCCCATGTCACGTGACACCGGATGTCCCACCTCCCAACTCCTAGCATGCCCCTCCCGCGTGGTTTAACCCCCAGTCAGCTAAACTCCCCTGGTGGCTCTGATGGTAAAGTGTCTGTCTACAATGTGGGATACCTGGGTTCAATCCCTGGGTCAGGAAGATTCCATGGAGAAGGAAATGGCAACCCACTCCAGTACTCTTACCTAGAAAAGCCCATGGGCAGAGGAGCCTGGTGTCCATGGGGTCGCAAAGAGTCGGACACGACTGAGTGACTTCACTTTCACTTTCAGTCAAACTCAGTGAAAGTCACCTAAATTGAAAAATGAAATAATCAGTTAAAGCTTCCTGAGAGAGTATGACAGACCTCCATAGTTCCAGCTCTTTCAGGCATCAGAGTGACTCAGGTCACTTGGTGGACAATTTACTCCAACACAGAATCTTCTCCTGGTTGACCTACAGTGGCATGAGCAGAATGTCCTGGCTTCCTCAGCAGAGTGCTCCTGAAAATCATAGGAATGAAATGAACAGCTATTATCTCCAAGAATTTATCAAAACCAATGATCAGTATGAAGAGAATGACAGAATCCATTCTCCAAATACAGAACACAAACAGAAATAAGAATACTTACACATACACACTAAAAATATTTAACATTTTGCAAATTATAAGTTGTTTTCTTAAACATTATTTAGGTCCCCCAAATACCACACATACTGGAATTGATTAATGATTTATAGTGGTTATTTCTCAAAAATGATCACTCTTATTGCTGAAAAGCCACTAGGGTGAGAGAAAATGAATAAAAAAAGAGAGAAATAAAACACCTAGAAATAAACGTACCTAAAAAGAAAGTGAAGAGGAACTAAAAAGCCTCTTGATGGAAGTTAAAGAGGAGAGTGAAAAAGTTGGCTTGAAGCTCAACATTCAGAAAATGAAGATCATGGCATCTGGTGCCATCACTTCATGGCAAATAGATGGGGAAACAGTGGAAACAGTGTCAGACTTTAATTTTTGGGGGCTCCAAAATCACTGCAGATGGTGATTGCAGCCATGAAATTAAAAGACACTTTACTCCTTGAAAGAAAAGTTATGACCAACCTAGATAGTATAGTCAAAAGCAGACATATTACTTTGCTGACTAAGGTTCATCTAGTCAAGGCTATGGTTTTTCCAGTAGTCCATGTATGGATGTGAGAGTTGGACTGTGAAGAAGGCTGAGCGCCGAAGAATTGATGCTTTTGAACTGTGGTGTTGGAGAAGACTCTTGAGAGTCCCTTGGCCTGCAAGGAGATCCAACCAGTCCATTCTGAAGGAGATCAGCCCTGGGATTTCTTTGGAAGGAATGATGCTAAAGCCGAAACTCCAATACTTTGGCCACCTCATGCGAAGAGTTGACTCATTGGAAAAGACTCTGATGCTGGGAGGGACTGGGCGGCAGGATGAGAAAAGGGACGACAGAGGATGAGATGGCTGGATGACATCACAGACTCAATGGACATGAGTCTAAGTGAACTCCGGGAGTTGGTGATGGACAAGGAGGCCTGGCGTGCTGCGATTCATGGGGTCGCAAAGAGCTGGACACGACTGAGCGGACTGAACTGAACTGAACTGAAGGTGGTGAAAGACCTGTACTTAGAAAAAAATAAGACCCTGTTCAAGGAAAGTGAACATAATACAAACAGAAGGAAAGGTTTACCTTGTTTATGGATAGGAAGAATTCATATTGTTAAAATAAACATGCTATCCAAGGCCAATCCACATACTCAATACAATTGCTATGAAAATACCTGGGCATTTTCTACAAAACATAGAACAGACAATTTTAAATTTTGTATGGAAAGATGAAAGACCCTGAATCACCAAAACCATCTTAAGGAAGATCAGAACTGGAGAAATCAGGTTCCCTGACTTTGA
Source organism: Capra hircus (assembly GCF_001704415.2). Classification (NCBI taxonomy): domain Eukaryota; kingdom Metazoa; phylum Chordata; class Mammalia; order Artiodactyla; family Bovidae; genus Capra; species Capra hircus. The sequence goes on from NW_017195224.1 coordinate 18,693, forward strand.
ACTATATCAGAAAACTACATTAATCCAATCAGTATAGCACTGGCACAAAAACAGACATGTGGAACAGAAGAGAGAGCCCAGAAATAAACCTATATGCTTATGGTCAATTAATCTATAATAAGAAAGACAAGAATATACAGTGGAGAGAAGACAATCTCTTCAAGAAGTGGTGCTGGGGTAATTGGATAGCTACATTTTGGATAGCAAAGTAAAATGGGGACATTCTCTAACAGCATATACAAAAATAAACTCAAAATGGACTAAAGACCTAAATATAATACATATATTAAGTAGGAAGTCATTTTAAGAAACAGAATTCATTAGATATTTTAATGAGCTGTGTTTCACATTGGTAAATTCAGAAATTCAATGAACATATCAGTTATAAAAAAACATTAAAAATAAAAAACAATTGGGTTTTAAAGAGATAATTGGGACCACAAAGGTCTCTGATACAGAGAAAATCTAGGATGGAGAAGGGAAAAGCAGTCTGATGTTGAAGACTGGAAGGGGAGTAACACTAGTACTTCAGTTGATGATTGAGGAAATAGAGCCTAGTGAGAAATCACCGTGCAATGTTGTGGTTCAGAGAAGTGCAAGGGCAACTCTTCTATGAGGTTAGTCAATCAGAGATTGGCCTGAGTGAGCCATAGCCATTGGTCAGAAGTTCAAGCCACTTTTCTCGCCCAAGCAGTACATGCTTTCCTGGATGTTCAGCTTTGGTAACAGGGACGGTATCAGGTGCCATTCTTTGCCTGCACTGTCTTTGCTGAATTGCTTGAATGATTCTAATTGTGGTCATTTAATGATGATGTACAAAATGCCTGAGATTGGTTTACTTGAGATACTTAGGGTCTCACATATCTGAAGGTGAAAGTTCAAATCAAGATGACAGCTAATTTGGGTCCTTCAGAGTGGTATGAAGAAAGCATCCGTTCCAGACTTCTCATCTTGCCTTGTCAAAATGGCAAAGAGACCCTTACATTTGTTTCAGTTTCCCCCCTATGGGAGAGTCTCTGTGTCCATATTTCCTCTTTTTATATGGCTATAGGTCATTTTGGATTAGGGGGCATCCTAATGAATATAGTTGAACTTCATTCCTCCAGGTTAGATTTATCTCTCATAAACAATCACATGTCAGGTACTAGGGTTTAGGACATCAGCATAGGAATTTTAGGGAGAATGAATTCAACTCACATAAGACATGAATTTTTGAGTTATAGGTGGTATATCTCCTCACACTTCCATTATATTAAGAGCACATTGGTGTTTTTCACACATAAACTGTGGTTTGATTGCTACCAGGTGGTTGTTAGTTTACAGTTTCTTCATTCTTCTAAGCCATGTAAGCATGAATATTGATGGAAAGTCTATTAAACTTTTTAATTTTGATAAATCAAAGTTTTCAAATAAGTCAGCAGTCTGTGATAAACTTGAATTTTTCATAATATGTATCCTTTAGGGCTTTCCATTGTAAATTATTCAGAATTCAGTGAATTAAAGCAGCAATTATTTATCACTTCTCATGTATCGGTGGTGGTGAATGCTTCTGTTGATCTGTCTGGTATGAATCAGCATTCAATTTGTAGCTCCCTCTTTTTTTCATGGTTCCTTGTACATTTTATATCACATTGCTTCAAAATTAATAGTGTACGTGTAGGACTTTTCTCTGTTTGGTAAAATTGCTGTTTGGTTATAAGCAATGTTTCCTAGATTCTCCTATAACCAATAATAAAAAAGAGAACAGTAGTGACTGCTGCTGAGCCTCAGTAGCTCAGTCCTATCCAAATCTTGGCAACCTATGGAC
>NW_017195225.1:0-9014 GCF_001704415.2 Capra hircus
TTTTAAAAAATTATGTCTACAAATACTAATTTTACTTACAATATTTTGGCAACATTAATAAAACAATAAATTTTACCTGAAAGAACAAGCAAAGCAGACAAGGAAATTCACAAACGGCAGTAACGAAACAGTAATCTTGACAGATATTCAATATATTTGTAAAGAAAAACAAAGTGTCATTGTGTGATTGTGTGAACAAAATATAGAGGTATCAAAGAAAAACAGAGGAAGCTCTCAATCACTATTAACTATCTTTTATTTGCAGGCACAGAAACTGACTCAAGTTAATTCTAAGAAGCAAAGCCCTGATGATATTATCTCTTCCTTTTTTTGTTTTTGTGTGAAAATTTAGGAAATTTAGGCTGGAGAGGGAAGAAGAGGATAGAGACTTCAAGTGCCTTTAAGGAGGAGGAGGAAAGAGAGGGGGTTGAAGATTTGATTGTGTTATTTGAACAGCATTGGTGAAGCTCAAACAAGGGAGGGAGCAAGCCATGCAGGCCTACGGGAAGAGCATTTCCAGAAGAACAGCACTTGCAGTCTCTGGATCGGAAGAAATGGAATTTGATGGAGGAAAACCAAGGCCAGTGTTGTCAAAAGGAGAACATTAGTGGGAAAAGTAGAGTAGAAGGACAGAGAATGGAAGAGAGGAAGCAGTCAGGGACCATATTGCTGGAACCTTTTAATCTGGCAATAAATACAACTTGTACTCCTTAGGAGCATACTTCACAGCGACTAACAGTAACAGTGTTGATAATACTAAGCAACAATAAAAACACATAACTAAAACATTTCGTATTTTTACTATAGAAATCGAAGAAAGGAGATAAGAATACAATAGTCTGCATATTTATTTATACATAGAGTTTTCACCTGAGACCAGAACACACACACACACTCTTTATACAACTAAAAGTGGTTTAAGCTGACACTCAGCAAAGAGCTTTGGCCCAAGTAAACTAACTGGAAAGGCCTAGTAAAATATTCAAAGTGCAAATAAATCAATCAAGCTTTGAGGAAATAAACACAATTTATTTGAATTTGAATTTACACTCAGGAAATTACCTAAAAATGGAGACAATAGATTCACTACAGCTTAATCATCTGTAGTCCTTCCTCTTCAGTTCTGAGAGGGATGCTAACCCTTGGTGATTAGCACTTTCCAGCATTTTGTGAAAGCTTAGAGGACTTAAATAAATTGAGGAGGGGGAGAGTGGGGAGAGACAAAGAGGAGGAGAAAGGAAGAGGAAACGGAGAGATTTCTCCTGGCACAGGTCTACAGACAGGATCCCAGCTTCCTTGAATGGTGCACAGAGATTGCTAGGTATCTGTGCCAGAAGTGGAGAAGGGGTGACATTCAACTCCAGGAGGAGATTCAACTCCAAGAACCTACGGAGGCAGCCAAGTGTGCTGATGTTCAGGAACCAATACTTAGAGGGTACCCCACAGGTCTGTAAACAGCCCTTGGAGACCGCAAGAAAAAAGGTTACCACAAGTATAATCACAGATTAGTGGTGGATAGATTAGAGGAAGGAAAACTCTATGACCTGACAATTACTGAAATACATGAGACAATTCTTGCACATCAGACTGTGTCAAGAAAGACTGAAACTCAATTAGTTTGATACAATGGGAAATTACACACGCAAGAATTAGCTGTTAACTGTACTACATTTGTGTCCAAGGCAAGATAAGATACAAAACTGAAATCTTCACGTGTTCAACTAGGGTAAGACACATGTAACTGGAAAAGGTAAGGACGACTTCTAAAAAGGGTTTAATCACCCTGGACTATTTTTATCCACTATATTTACTATTCTTGGACAACTCCATTGTAGCTTAAGGGTAAGAGAACTCAATTTAGCCCAGTTCAAAAGCTGAACAGATTCCCTGTGTTTGATCCTTTTCAGTTAAAACTATGGGTCCAGCACAAATCAAAGTGCACGTCAAGGCCTTTTTCCTTTGGGAATTTTAACTTGCTTTGCTACTGTGTCTGACACAGATATGCCTACCTCATTGTGACTACAGGCCAGCCAAATGGCAAAGGGGATGAAATGAATCAAATTCCCCTTTTGATCACTCAACAGGAGGTCCACAGGCACCAGGTCTCATTCTATTAACTATCTCTGCTTCTCCAACTGCAGTCAATGATACACAGGGCCTGCTTGATGCTTGCAAGCTCTCTCACCAAACACAGGCATTTTAACGGCTGGCTTCCTTGAGATGTCCCTGGGCTAGGTAAAAGCACTCTGAGACAGTGTTCCTTCTACCTTGGCTCTATGCCTGGAGTGAATGTATGCCTCTTCCTCAGCTGGGACAAGAAGCCACAGCTCTTCACTGATTAAATCCCGTGTCTGGTCCAAACTCACATCAGAGCTTCTCCATCAACTTCTCCACTGCACGCTTTCAGAGCCAGGTTATCTTAGATCAGCCCAAGAGGCACTTCAGAGAGTGACATTCAAATCTGGCTATATAGCTGATACTGAGATCTTCAAGGCATGAAAACAGTTGAAAATTACGTTGCTAAAACACTCTACAGATTATATGTATAGTAGAGCTTTCGAACTTACAAGTAACATCAAATACCAAAATAGGTTGTTACTTTTCCTTTCTCCACTTCTCTCATTCTCTCTCTCTCACACACATGCACACATTCTTTTTACATGTTAAGACAATTATATGAAAAACAGATAATAGATTTTTAAATAACATCTCAATATGCAGATCAAACAAAATTGTACTTCCTGTATTTAAAACAAAATCACATAAATTACCCATCGCTTTCCCTATATTTGATATTACTGAATAATGCTATAATTTGATCTTTTTGTTTTTAATGGGGTTTTTAACTTTGACTGAAAACTTGCTTCAGACTTACTGAAAGCAGAATTAACTTTTTTTTTCTTTTTTTGACCTCCTACTTTTAGATTTGGGGGGTGATGATTCAAAATCAGATGTGTTCACAGTAATGGATGCTATTTCCACCAATCCTGCTTGAAGGGGTTCCAGTGATACCTGAATAACAACTTTTGTTTCAGGAGACAATCCTTCTAGCTGCTTAGGCTTCTTAAACATTTGATGACACTGGGTCTTGTGTTCCCTTTTCTCTTTGAAAGTTAAAAACTGTAGCCGACATTTGGAACACTGGTGAAAACTCTTTTCCCAGTGCCCTCTATGATGACGTCTGTATGCTGTTGCAGTTTTAAAAATTTTGAGACAAAACGGGCAAAGTAAATTCTTAGTGTTACCATGGCATGCTCGGAAATGTGCATCCACATCTGCAAAAAATGATGATCTGTAACTGCAAACCTGGCATACATAGGGCATTTCACCAGGCTTATGATTGTCTTTCATGTGCTCTAAGAGAACCTGATCTGTCTCAAAGGACAACTCACAGATTTGACAGACTGCGGAGGGCCCCTGGGGAGTGTGGACACTTTCAATGTGACACTGCAGCTGGAAGGGAGTAGGAAACTGGCGGAGGCAGTGCTGGCAGGTGGTGTGGTTTTTCCAGCTGTCACCTCTCTGCCTCTCAAGTTCCAAATGGTGCTTCATGTGATTCATAAACTTGACATTTTTTAGAACTTTCAAGCAGCTGAGGCATTTAAACGCTGTGTGGGTCTTCGGTTCTGGCTGCCCAACTCCTATATGCTCTCCATAGTAGAAGTCACGAAGTAACACAATCAGATTTCCTTCTGTGGGATCAACAATCTTGTTTGGACTTGCTAAACTTGGAAAATCAGTTTTTGTCAGTCCATTTTCCCCTAAAGGTCTTACAGGCTTGCAATGAACACTGTCCTTTGGAAAAGGTGTCGGACAAGGTTCTCCATTCTGAGCGTGGCTTAGTGAGGTATGGACACGGTCTGGTGTGCTTTGCTGAGTGGGCACTGTATGAAAAATACCTGAAGGGGAAAAACCTAAAGAATGTTCCCTATAATGCCATCACTGAGCTTAGGCCTTCTGGGATTTCTGCTATTTGTTTCACAAGTGGAAAGTCGCTTTGATACATGAGGACTTTTATTCATATCTCCTGCAGAAACTGCTCTTTCTACTGGATGCTGACATGAACTTGTGAAGGTAATCAAAGAAGAACATAACTCCTTTGAAAAGCAATTAGCACTATCTGTGGTGAAATATTTATAAATCAGCTTGAGATGGAGGTTCAGTAATAATAGGACTCTCTGGTGATCTTGGTTCAGAGTCAGAAACTGGCAAGACAGTCTTTGCTTCTGATGTAGGAGTCACATGACTAACGGGCTGTGATTGTGAGCGTACCTTCCTGAAGTGACCATACCTTTTTCTCCTGAACAGAACCTGGGGTATCTCTGTTCAGTATGTTTGAAACGACTGGTTTTTGAAGCTGAGGTCATCCCAACAAAGATCACGTCAGCATCTTCATTTACATGTTCCACTCCAACAAGATCAGTTCATCATCATCATCACCTACTTGTTTGGTTTCCTCCCTTTTCCATAGTTCTGGCTCTTGTTCTTCCTCACGTAACATACATGGTCGTTCCATATTTTTAATACTTTTTTATCTTAGAGGGTGCGGCCACAAGTCCCAGTGCTTCCTTTATACAAACTGCCACCTACGTATAAACATACTACATATAGTAAGTACAGAAAAATGGGCTATTTGATTATCTCCACAACTCTACAGTAGTTATAAACACCCTTATCTTACAGACAAAGACACGAGTGTCAACGAGGCTCAATGACAGCTGAAAAACCTATGACTACAAGTCTACATGGCTCTAGAATCATAGCTTTGTACCATCTTCACTGGAATCTCTTCTATTTAAATAATAAAGAAAAAAAAAAAACAACACTACTGATCATTAGGTGACATCACATGTAAAGGACGAGTTTTTTACAAAAGCACTTTTGTACAGCTTTTAGAAACATGACTTTGGAGTCAATGAAGATTAAGTTGGAATTCTAAGTTAACACACACCAGTTGCATCTTCTTGGGCAAATTTATAACTTTTAATGTGTTTCTGTATCTTAAAGACAAACATGCTTAATTCTTAGACTTAAGGTTAACAGCTCTTTTAACAGGCATCAGCTATTCAATGGCATCTTGTGTTGTAGTAAAATTGGAAGAAATGTATCTTCAATGCACCTTACAACTGATTCACAAATTCTAATTTCATAAATGTTAACAAAGAAAATAGGTAGCAAAGTCAAAGTATAATCTATCTATACCTACTTAACAAACAGCATAATTCAATGTAGCACTTAACACAGGCCTAGGAAATTGAGAGAGCTCTCTTGATAATCTCACCCCAATTCCACACTGATATATCCTAAATTTCTCCCTCTAATCCTGGCTAAACTGAAATCCCACAATGCTTCATCCTTTACACCACAGATCTCTTCCCCACATAGCAGGGAAAGTGATGCCAGTATTTCTCTCATACCAATATCAGACAGAGGCATCACACACACACACACACACACACAACACACACACACACACACACACACGATATCCCTTATGAATACAGGTGAAAGAGTCCTCAACAAAATAATGGCAAACAATATCCAACAACATATAAAAAAGATTGTATACCATGATGACATGGATTTATGGAAGTATGCAATGTTGGTTCATTATGTGAAAGTTAATCCACATTATGCCATTTTAAAACAATAAAACAAATAACACATCTGCCTGAAGAAAAAGCATTTCCCGAATCTAGCACCTTTTCATAACCGGGTGAAACTTAATAATTTCAAACTTAATAATTAAGAACAGAAGAACTTTCTCAATCAAAGGGCACCTGTAAAAGACCCATAGCTAACATCATACTTAATAATGAAAAACTGAAAGCTTTCCTCTAAGACTGGGAACAACACAAGGAAGTCTATTACACACTTTGGCTCAACATTATACTGGCAGTTCTATAACCAGAGCATTCAGGTAACAAAATAGAATTGTTGCTGTTGTTTAAAAAAGAAAAAAAAAAACAAAAACAAAAACAGCTTCAGAATGGAAAGGAAAAAGTCAAAGTCTATTGGAGATAACATACTTTTGTATATAGAAAATCTTGAAGAAAACACAAGTATTAGAATTAATATAAAGCTTGCAGAATAGAAAGACAATATTTTAAAAGTCAACCACATTTTATACAGTAGCAACAAATGTTGTTAAGTAAATACTTGAATCTACACTAGCATTAAAAAGAATACTTGGAAGTCAGAAGAGAAAGACAATAGATTCTTTTTAATGGCTGAGTAATACTCCATTGTGTATATGTACCACAGCTTTCTGATCCAGTTATCTGTTGATGGACATCTAGGTTGTTTCCATGTCCTGGCTATTATAAACAGTGCTGCGATGAACATGGGGTACATGTGCCTCTTTCAATTCTGGTTTCCTCAGTGTGTATGCCCAGCAGTGGGATTGCTGGGTCATATGGCAGTTCTATTTGCAGTTTTTTTAAGGAATCTCCACACTGTTCTCCATAGTGGCTGTATTAGATTGCATTCCCACCAACAGTGTAAGAGGGTTCCCTTTCCTCCACACCCTCTCCAGCATTTATTGCTTGCAGACGTTATATGAATCAATTCTAATGAGATGGATGAAACTGGAGCTGATTATACACAATGAAGTAAAAAAAAAAGAAAAAAACACCAATACAGTATACTAACACATATATATGGAATTTAGAAAGATGGTAATGATAACCCTGTATGCAAGACAGCAGATGAGACACAGATGTATAGAACGGACTTTTGGACTCTGAGGGAGAGAAGGTGGGATAATTTGGGAGAATGGCACTGAAACATGTACACTATCATGTAAGAACTTGCCAGTCTATGTTCGATGCAGGATACAGGATGCTTGGGGCTGGTGCACAGGGATGATCCAGAGAGATGATATGGGGTGAGAGGTGGGAGGGGGGGGTCAGGATTGGGAACTCATGTACACCCGTGGCGGATTCATGTCAATGTATGGCAAACCAATATAGAGCTGTAAAATAAAAGAAAGTAAAAATAAAAATTAAAAAAAAGAGAAAGACAAATATCGTATGGTATCACTTACATGGACTCTAAAATATGAGACAAATGAACTTATCTATGACACAGAAACAGACTCACAGACATAGAGAGCAGACTATGTGATTACCAAGAGGGGAAAGGTGGGGCAGGCATAGATTGGGAGCTGGTGATTAGCAGATGCGAACTATAATATATACAACAGACAAACAAGATCGTACAGTCTAGCACAAGAAACTATATTCATAATTTGTGATAAACAATAATGGAAAAGGGTATGAAAAAATTGTGTGTGCATATGTGTGTGTTTACATATGAAGGAAAGGAAAGGACAACTGTTGGCAAGCACGTACAGAAACTGGATCCTTGTGTGTTATGGATAGATTTTTAAAACGGTGCAACTGCTACAGAAAACAGTTTAAAGGCTCCTCAAAAATTAAAAAATAGAGCTGACACATGATTCAGCAATTCCACTTCAGGATATAAATTCAGAAGAACTTAACATGGGGTCTTGAGATATCTGCACAGCCGTGCTCACAGCAGCACGAAGCACAACAACTAAGAGGTGGAAGCATCTAACTGTCCATCAAATGTGATATATACCTACAATGAAACATTATTTAGCCATATAAAAGAAAATTCTGTCACATGCTACAACATGCATGATCATGTCAGACATCAAGCCACATGAAATAAGGCAGTCATAGAAAAACACAAATACTGTTAAGTTTCTACTTGTATGAAATAGCTAACATAGTCAAGTAATAGAAGAACGATCGAGTCCATGGTCTAGATAAACAGGGAAGAAAAGAGAAGTTGTTGTTTAATGGGACAGGTGGTGGCTACAGTTTCAATTTTTCAAGATGTAAAGGTGTCGAGATCTGTTTCATAACAATGTGATAAGGAATTCCCTGGTAGTTCAGAGGTTAGGACTCCACAGTTTCCTATCAGGGCCTGGGTATGATACTCAACCAGGGAACTGTCATTCAAGCTGCACAGCACAGCTAAAACAATGACAACAACAACAAAACAACACTGTCAATATGTGTGTGTATATGTGTTAGTCACTCAGTTGTGCCCAACTTTGCATCCCATGGACTAAAGCTCACAAGGTGCCCTTCTCCATGGGATTCTCCAGCCAAGAATACTGGAGTGGGTTGCCATTTCTTTCTCCAAAAGGCTGATGAAAGTGTGTGAAATATTTAGCATGCAAAAATGGTTAAAATGGTAAAAATTTAAGTTAGATGTTTTCTACAACAATTAAAAAAAGCAGAATTTGAATAGACATTTCCAACTCTTTGCAACCCCATGGACTGTAGCCTATCAGGCTCCTCCGTTCATGGGATTTTCCAGGCAAGAGAACTGGAGTGGATTACCATTTCCTTTTCAAGGCGATCTTCCCGACTCAGGAATTGATCCCAGGACTCCTACATTGCAGGCAGACACTTTCCCTTCTGAGCCACCAGGGAAGCCCTAGCAAAATGTAAAATCAGTCTCACTGAGATACTACTACACCCATACTACTTCACACCCAATCAAATGACAAAAATAACAAGTGCTGCAGAGGATGTGGAGGAAATTTTCAGATATTGTTGAGGTAAATGCTGTAAAATGGTACAACCAGTATTGCAAAAGTGGTTTGTCAGTGCCTCAAAAATTTAATATAGAATAGCCATATGATGCAGCAATATCCCTCTTTTGTATATATCCATAAACACGAAAATGTTCAGTCCATGCAAAATCAGTATTCACAGCAACATTACTCACAATAGCCACAAAGAGTACACCATCCAAGTATTATCCATTAATTGACGAATGGATAAACAAACTGTGGCTATATGCTCAGAATGGACTGCATGGAAGCCATTTACCATATTCAAATACCATATTCAGCCATAAAAATAATCAAAAACATTCACTGCTATACAGCCATGAAATAGGAGGAATCTTGAAAGTACACAAACTAGGGGACTTTCCTGGAGATCCGTGTTTAAGACTCTCCACAGGTTCCATCC